>NW_010523983.1:107218-121404 GCF_000687285.1 Phaethon lepturus
GTGCCTATTGTTTGCATAACATCCTGTTTTTACAAATGCAGCTTCCTATCAACACTTCAATCTCACTTACAATTGCACAGGACAGGATGAATGCAGATGCTCGTGACACAGTAGGGATACTGCACAACATAAGCTAGGCTGCTGTATATCTTTTCAGAACAAGTAAAAAAAATCTTGTACACTTTTTTTTGCCAAAAGCCCCAGTAAGGCTTTTTTTTTTTTTTAAAGTGACTAATTTAACAACACAAAGGAAATAAAAATTCATCTTTGTACATCTAAATTTATTTTAAAACTGACTCTGCAAAGACAAGTTCTCTATAACTCTTATAAAAGAATATTCTAGCCTTTTTTGGATTCCTTAAAAGTGCTTATCAAGATGAATGAGAACAGTGGTGTGTAATTTCAAAAATGTAATTGCTTTTCTCTCTAGCTTTCTCTAAGCATTTTCAAGGTCACCCATAAAAAGGGACAGATAAACCTATAATCCAAGTCTTCTCCTGGTGTTCCATGCCAGCGCATATTACTCCCTGAATAAAAGTCTTCTAAGTTCTTGAACTGTTCACTTCTACTTTTCCCCCCTCTCAAAACAGAATATTAAACTCCTACCAGTTTGCATATCATGTCATAGCATTAAAACTCCAAGTGACCATGAAGCAAAATATACTTCCATGTATTTTGAAGAACAGCCACAAGTAGATGAAGAAAATTTATTTCTTTGTCATCTGCAGTGTTTATCAATCAACTCTGTCTTGCTTCCTCAGTCTCATATGTAAGGAATGTGCCTGTTGAGAGGGGCTGCAAAGGTTGAGTTTGTATCCCCTGAGTGGTATCTGCAGACCTGCCTGAGGAGATGGTTGCCTGCCAGGGAGCTTGTCCACCCCTCTGCTTGGGCCACATTCAAGCAGCTGCTGTGATTTTCATTCTTACAACAGGATTCTTCTCTGGAGGGTCTCAGAAAGGGGGAACTCCATTGCTGCACTGTCCCTATAACCACCTACGCACATGTGAGAGGTCTCCTGTGACAACATCCCTCTGTGTGTTACCAAATTGGACCCTTGTGCCAGACCATGAGAATGTAGAAAAGATGCAATAGGAAAGGGAATATGCAGGTACCAAGGTGGGCATTCTTTGTGTATGTGGAAAACATGACAAAAATATCCTATAAATACTTCAGGACACTTCTTTACTGGAGGTTGAGGTTCTAGATCCTAGTTCATTTCAAGCATCACCAAAGGAAATCGTGAGGCTCCTTACAGGAAGAGTGCATGCCATCGGTATAAATCTGTAATTTTCAAGATGATCCTCTTAAATCTTATGAGTATCTTATGAGCATCAGACATAATCAACAGTAATTACATCAACTCAAGAGGATTTGCAATATTTTAAAAGGGACCTGAAGAAAAGAATTCCAATTTTTCCTTGGTATCTTTGTATCACAAATTAATGCTCACCCTGCTCTAACACTTTGGTTTAACCTTGGTAGTCCTTGGAGTGTGTGACTGGTTACTTGTCTTCTGCCAGTCGATGACAACTGTTGCATGCTCATCCAATGAAGTGGGAAGCAGAACACTTCTCTGCTGCACTTGGCCTTGCAGAGGAGCAACTGCTACCACACCAGCACTTAGCATTCCTCACCAGTTCAGTGCAGAATGGCCAACTCACTGTGACCATTACAATTCTGTGGTGAAGCACACTGCTCTTTGTAACATTTGAGTCCTCTGCTTGCATTGGTAGCTGTGCTGGTTTTGGCTGGAGTGGAGTTAATTTTCTTCATAGCAGCTAGTACAGGGCTATGTTTTGGATTTGTGCTGAAAAAAAAGTGTTGATAACACAGGGATGTTTTCATCACTGCTGAGCAGTGCTTACAGAGAGTCAAGGCCTTTTCTGCTTCTCGCCCCACCAGTGAGTAGACTGGGGGTACACAAGAAGTTGGGACAGCTGGGACAGCTGACCCCAACTGACTAAAGGGATATTCCACAACATACGACATCATGCTCAGCATATAAAGCTGAAAGAAGAAGAAGGAACAGGGGGATGTTCAGAGTGATGGCGTCTGTCTTCCCAAGTAGCCGTTATGCGTGACGGAGCCCTGCTTCCCTGGAGATGGCTGAACCCCTGCCTGCCCATGGGGAGTGCTGAATGGATTCCTTGTTTTGCTTTGCTTGCATGCACGGCTTTTGCTTTACCTATTAAACCACCTTTATCTCAACCCACGGGGTTTCTCACTTTTCTCATTCTGTCCCCCATCCCGCTGTGGGGGGAGCGAGTCAGTGTCTGTGTGGTGCTTAGTTGCTGGCTGGGGTTAAACCACGATAGTGGCAGAGAGTTATGGACCTTTGTTCAGGTGGTTTACAAGGTGCTGGCTCAGTCTTCCGGAGATTATGTCTTCTACACAATCTGTAAATACTTGCTTTATTTTTCATAGATAACAGGACACCTTTCTTCAGGACATTTTAAGAGATAGTGAAGCCATGAAATCTGGTGAATTTCTTACAATGTAACTTACTGGTGATTTCCTTCTTTTCTGGTAATCATCTACTGAATAGGAAAATCTGCTTCTAGGATGAGCCACCATATGCAGTCACACTCTGTGCAGAGGTTTCCTCCTCAGCCCCTATCTGTCCTTGACACTGGACCGGTGGCAGTGTGGTTTTGGTGAAGTTGGCCCACCAAGATTTCTCTTGCTAGTTGCTGTACCCCTCTCCTGAAACATGAAGGTATTCCCTCTCCATGGCAGGGAAAGGGTCACCAAGCTAATCTGGAAAGCAAAACACGTGCATACTCATTGCAGCAGTTCCCTCATGTTCTGAAGCCCTCTTTTCTGAAAGCAGATGGAGGGAAGACAGGAGCAATGTTCTGCTGATGCTTCTTTTAGGACTTCTTGGACTGTTCCAGGAGGGATTTAATTTTCCTTGTCCTGCAAGCACAGAAGGGCTTTTGGAGCATTGCAATTTTCCAAATATTGAATTGTCAGGTCTATTTCTGAACAAATATGTGCAATAAATACAACTGTTTTGTACACACATCAGTTTCTCTGATGCTTTGTATCTGCAGTTTTTGTGATAAAGCCATGTAAGAAACCTGAAAAATTGGCTAAGAAGGCAAACTGGAGAGTAACAGAGAGGTGGAAATGAAGTAGATTTTTCTGTTAAGGTCCCTTTGGGAATTTACTTCTTTGATTGAAACAAAATTTTGCAGAGTCATATTTTTGTAGCGAAAATTTATGCTCAGTGCCAGAGGTTTTCCATACCAGCTGCCACTTTCCCTATCATGTGAAGGGTCTGTGAGGAGGAAGTGTATTGCTATCACTGAACATTACATCTCTTGTACTCAGGAGATAAAAGAAGACTCAGCACCCTACACCAAGGCACTGACTACCCTAGTCTATGTCTCTTGGTCGTGTAGAACAAATGGTTCTATTTTTAGCTGTTACCTAAGTTGTTACCTACATTACCTACAGCTGTTACCAGTTATTGTATTGATGACCCTTCTCCTACTTGTCTTTTGATTCTGGATTGGCATGTGGGCTGTTATTTTCAGAGTGCTACTGTCCAATAGGGCAATGCATATGCACTCTTACATAAAAAATGTATTTATTACGAAAGCAACGTAATTTCCTTTGGGACACACAGACACACACATCAAGCCAACAAAAAGTTAAACAGTATTAGCTGCAAAGATACCCTACTTTCAGCGTGCTTTCATGCAGAGATTCGTGAAACCCAGAGATACCTTAATAGCTCATCGTTCTCTTGCTAGTGCAGTGAGTTAAATGTAATTCATCTCTCCTGGTGTACATAAGTAGACACTCTGTCTAGGACTACAGGGCACATGCATTTTCAGTTCAGCTATCTGCATGTCCATAACTGATATCCCATTAAAAATCTAACTATGTTACATTCAGCCATCAGTTCCAAAACCAAAATGAATACCAATAATGATAATAATAAAAAATATATTTCATTGAGACAACATATAATGTCTCAGGATTGCCACTGGCTATTTTTTTCATCTTGTAATGCACAGTAGGTCCAGTTCTCCTCTAGGAATCTTGGAAATGCTAAATATTCTGCAACCTGGGGACATGCTTCTGTTACTGTGAGCAACAAAGGTATTCCAAATGGAACTGCATTGACAAAAACTGCGTGTGGGGATAGGGTACTGGTGAGGGTTCTTCTGGAGAACTAGTTGTTCCTAATTTAGTATCCCACTCTGATCTACTAGAAATCTGATTCATTAATCTTCTAGACACACTGGAAAATCCCATCTGTTTTAATAACCACAGGAGAATAGAAATGGTTGAGGGTCCTGTGATTATGATTGATCTTTGTTAGGTAATCTACGGAAGACACTCTATTAAATTATGTTGATCGACAGTATTTGAGTTTGTAATGTTCAATTAATTTTTTTAAGGGTTCCAAAGTCTGGATTGCTGTCGATGAGCATTGTTATAAATGGATATAAATATGTTCCACAAACCATAGCAAATTGAACTTTGAGATTTTTATCAGTGAAATTATTCCTAAATCAATTATTCATAAGCAGTTCAAATGATGACCAAGTTTAATGCAATGCCTACTCAACAGAAGTAGGAGAGCTATTGAGAAAGCCTTCTTTGAAGAGCCAGTTTGCCTTGTTTCATGGTAATCTTAAATTGATTACTGGCCAAATTGCTCTGATTTTCTATTATATTTCATTGTTTTTGCTTATCTGCCTTATATTTCATTTTCTGGCATAGATTTCCATTATGGATTTTCATGAATTTGGCAAAGGAAGCCCAAATAATTCCCTTCCATTGTGGTTGTAGCCAAGGGGATCCTTACAAATTGAAACTGTCAATAATTTTTAGTATTGTTTTCCACTTCCCTGGAAAACTATTTCTCCTTCTAAACAGAGGAGATTTAGGGATCCCTACAAGACAAAACCTTCATGGCTTGCTTTACGAGTAGGGGTGAGGCCATTATTTGGAAGTCAGCTACCCTTCACAAAACTCTCTGGCCTTCGGTCTCAATCTCCATTTTGAAGACTATAAAATTAATAGTATTTCAGAAAGCAGCATTAAGTTGTCGCTTCTGTGTCTCACGGCATGCACTGTAATGACAAAATAATACCAGTAGATCTTGCAGGCAGGTGATGAAAAGATCAATAGTGTTGCAAGAAAAGAGGAAGGCATCATTGTAGGTATCGTCCACTCTATCCCTGGTCATGTAGGAGTGAGAACCTCATCTGTTTTGTCTAAATTCCTGTTAGTAGAAGAGGGGATTTTTTAAGAACAGTGGAGCTTGCAGGGAATGTCTTCAAGGTTGAATAGGGATTGAACTGTTTGCATTTCATCTATGTTGGAACATTCAAAGCTATTTCCAAAGCATGGAAAATCTTTCTTGTCCAGGACTGGAGAAAATTTAAATTTCCAGCTCTGTTCACCCAGTTCTGTTGAAAAGGAGCTTTTGTCTGAGATGTTTCCCATGTTTGCTGGTAGTATGTTAACCCTAAATAAAGAAGGAAGAAGAAGATACTGACATTTTATCTCTTGGATAATTGTCTACCTGCAAAATCAGATGACACAGTGCACCTTCACAAGCCAAATTAATCAATTTAATTATGAGTATCTTGAGGGGTTTCATTCTATTAGAAAGAGTCTGCTTACATCATGCTTTTCCAAAATAATCCTATCAGTGTGTTTACTCAAGCAGATGAATCTTGAGCTGTCCTCTGGGCTTCAAAAAATATGTAATAACTTGCTGTAATAATATTAACAGAGAAGCAGGGAAAGGTTCAGTTACTAACACTACACAATTCACCTCAAACCTTGTTTTTTTAAAATATTTTTTCAAATCAGAAGCGTAATTTAAGGATAAGACATTGTTAGCTCTCCTGCCTTGCTTGGGGCTTTGCTGCAGAGTGACAGGTCTTTCTTCCTCTGTAGAGTGAGTGCTCTAATTACACCTACTGTAAGTCAGAGCTACAGTACCACAGCATCAATGCAAATGTCAGATGTCTTTTCACTTTAAACTGTCTAATCTCTAATAACAGTGTCTCATTTTCAGGAAGAGTTTTTAGGAAATTTCGTTATATTTAGATACCCTTTATTTGTCTCCTTCATCTTTATGTCACTAATTGTGTTCTATATCATATTTCTTCTCAGAGGTCTGAGTGTAGTGCTTTGAAAGTTTATATGTTAATTGCCAAGGTCAAAAGAAAGAGAAAACATGCTCTGATTGTTTAATGACAAGTAGTGTGATATGAAACAGAAGTTTAATGGAGAGCTCTTTGTCTGTTAGTAAAAAGTACTAATTCAGGCATGTTGAATGTCCGTAATTTAATTCAAACCCAGTCCGTATACTGCAACAGGTTTAAAAATACTTTTTTAACACTAGTTTCTCCCATTATTTCCATACAATCTGAAAGCTTGGTGAAAGCCTCACAAACAATTTGGCCTGATCACGCAAACCTTTGTTCAGGAAAGTCATCTCTAACGCTGCTCTTGCATATGCTTGTAAAGCTGTGCTCTTTGATATCTTTCTTTCTGCTGCTAAAAGTCAGTGTCTAAAGGACATGAATAGATTTTCTTGCCATTTCTGCATCTCTGTCAAAGATGACAACTATCTTTTGTAAGTAAAGGAGAATTCAGAGCTGGCTTGTTATCATTTCTAACCAAGAACCTGATCCTGCCTCCACTGAAATCAATAGCGATTTACAATGCTCAAGTAGAAGCAAGATCTGTATTGCTACATAACACTTCATTTCATTACATAGTAGTGAACAAACTTTAAAACACTGCATAGAATCATAGCGTATTTTGCAGAACAAGAACATTTTTGATCATAGCGGATTCTCCCCTCATTTGGTTCCTGCAAAACAATGTGATTAATCCAGTTTCTTGACTTACTTGCATCTGGTTTGCAGTAACAAGTATATATTGAACCCATTTGGATCATACATCAACCCATAAGGTATTATCTTACATGTATTTGATATGAGCAATTAAGTGCTGCACTTTCAACTGGTATAAATGTTTTTTTTAATAGACATATCTCCAATCAGCTTAATAGGAATGGTATGGTTCAGTTTGAATAAATAGCATTCAAACACCCTTTATAAAATGTTTCCTCTCATTCAGAGTGATCAACGTGCATGTAAACCTTTTCTTGTGTATGTGTAGTATACATGTGTGTTAGCGAACTGTATCTTGTTCTATTCTATGTCCCCGACATCTAAGACTAATTTCCAGAAAATAAAACAGTTTTCTTATTGTGTTTATCCTCATTAGACCTATGGCACAATGCCGTTCTACTGTTCCCTGTAAGTGTCGTGCTACTTTGGTTTTCAGTCTCAAGTATTAATATATGGGATACAAGTAAAGGAATTTTGACCTTATTTTAAGAAAAAGAGACCTTTTTCTTAGCTTTCAGCCCAAGCAAATATAAAATGTAGTCTGAAATGCTCACATGTAAAAAACGTTGCTGATCTGCTCTTCCTCCTTCCCTACCTAATGCGGTAGCCGAGGGATTACAAACCTCAAACCGCTGACAAAGGTGTGCCATTTACGTACAGCAAATGCTGCCAGTCGGTCAAGGCACGTCTCTCACCGACTCCTGCGGCAGGTGTGGTGGAAGTAAGTCGCCGCAACCTTCCTCCTGAAGAAGCAGCAGCACTGTGGCCGACTCCGAAGTTCTCATCCATTCCTGACAGAGGTACCAGTGAACATTTCTTCAGGAAATAGTCATACCGACACTGTGAAAGAAATACACCGACCAGCTCACCGAATAATGGCCTGTTCTTATAAACTATTGTGTGAAAGCGACATTCTATTTTCCAGGATTTAAAACAAATGCAAATCCTTTTTTTTCTGTGTTTCTCTCTACCTGCAGCCACGTATTCCTTGTGAAATGTCTGCTTACTGGCTAATGGGGTCCTTGGGCCTATTTGTTTCATATTTGTTCTACTGAAAATGATGTTCTTTGACAATTCAAGTGCGCTGTACTGGGAAGAAGGGTTACTTCTACATACCTTCTTCCCTTTCTTATCTTTGCAAGTAGCAAATAAATAGTGTAACACCAGTAATAAGCTACAGACATGTCAGTCAACACACACTGTGGGTTTTTTTGGAGTGGGGAGGTTGCTTTTGAATTTTTGATTTGTTTTCTTATTGCTGAGGAAGAATCCTCCTTTCTTAAATGGTTTGTAAATTTAAAATATTTTTTTAAAATCAATTTGCTGCTTTAAAACAACGATGTATTTTGGCAAGTAAAAATCACTTTATCTTTTTAGCTTGAAGAAAGTCCCCTTGGAGACAGTTTGCCATGTGCTTATTGTAAGATGTTTCTTGAATATCACAGAAACTGCATTCATTTAGTAGGCAAAGTAAAAGGATGTTTCTGATTCAATTTGCAACTTCTTTAGAAAAAAAATGAATTTCAATACTAAATGAGGACTTTAACATAACAATAATCCTGGCAGCAGCTCAGAATTCATGGTAGCAAAGTTTTTCTTGGCAAAATGAAACTGTGGTCAAATCAGGCACTTTTCATTAGGAAAACAATTGTTTATTTACAAAAAATTGGTATATTTTTGCAGGTTTTTGTTAAAGTATTCCACTGGTTGGCAATTTCTTGGAAGGTTATTGCTCATTACCATTTGTCATTGGTCTTGCATAACTTTTAATGGACAGCAGGAAGTGTAGTGTTTAAAGTTAGGCAGGCTCCTCAGTGGTCAGTATCTTTAATTCTCTGAAGCACAGACAGGAGATTACATTTGATTTTCCTCTAATTTTTGGTTTATTTCCTAGAAAATATCAGTGATCAAAAATAAGTGCCTTGCAGTCATTGGCTGTCAAGAATTGTAAGTTTCATTCTTAGATTTTCATTTTTAGAAATGAGAAATGCCATTACATTTCAGTATAGAGTGGGCTTCCATCGCCCATCTTGTTCCTCCCAGCACCGCTTTATGTCTTGAACTGGGATGAGGTCCAGACACAAAATTTAAACTCAGAGTTGATCTCATGGATCAGTCTTAATCTGAACACGGAAATATTCAGTTCTGGACTTCTCGTCCGGGTCCTCTCTAATCTTGAACATCAGAGGCAAGGGAAGTTGTGTCTTTTCATTTGGTATCATGATTGTCAAAGCAGATAGGACTTTTGACAGCTATTACTGGCTCGATTACAACATTTCACAAGAAAGAATTTTCTCAGCAAGAAAAAAATACGAGCACTGTCTTCAACACTGGTGGATGTCAAAGTTGAACTGTATTTAAATGCAGATTTTAAATAATATATAGTGGTGCTGAAGCTGAAGTGCAGTAACCTACACTAGTGTTAACAGATTTTTAACAGTCAGACCCTTAGTTCAATTAAACTCTTAGGATATTTTGGAAGCTTAGCAGGGTCTTCGGGTTATTGGTATTTTGCTTTTTTTTTAAAAAAGAAAACTTCTCTATACATGCATTTATTATTATCGTATACATTTGTAAACAATATTTAGTCCACAACTTCGTAGCAGCAGATAAAGGTGACCTTTGAATCTGGTATTGTTTTGGCCGTGAATCTTAAGATGCTAATATATGTTATAGGTATGACATGTTTCTTTGAGAAAGCAGCATAAAGCCCACCAGAGACTTATATGTAAGTGAAAACTGTGAGAGCCACTGGAAAAGCATGTCTTTACATTTCAAGTGGGCAAGCAGCTTCAGAGATGAAAGCAGCTGGCAGAGAGATTCAGGATCACATCAGCTAACCTAAGCAACAGCTCAACTGTGCCATTCTCTGGCATTTTAATTGTACTGTTATGTAATTTTTAAACAGCCACATCATTATGTAAATGTTTTTTAAAATGCACACCCTTAGGTACCTTAGCTAACCATCAGGGCTTGTCCACTGCTGGAATTGTTACCCTTAGTCTATCTATCTTATAATGATTAAACATAATGTAAGAAATTTAGGGGTTTAGGCCAAATAATTGCTACAGAAGGTCCTCCAAGGGCACCCTCTCTCTGTCTCTTGCTCTGTATTAGACACGATTTTCTCATGATTAAAATTCAGGTGCAGAGTCCTTAATCAGGCACAAAGAATCAAGAATTATGCCTCTGCTGGGCTGACTGCATGAGGGAGCTGGCGGTTTTGCTCTGTGGACAGGTACTGTTGCCACTACCGCATGCTTCCTCTAGGGTTTGAGCACGGTGGTCACCATAAGTTGATGCAAGCAGTTGCACAGCTAGAAGGAGCCTTTCCTCCACTTGGTCATGTGAAGATGTGTTGGTTGCTGCAGTTGCTGCAAGTTCAAAGTATGCCATGGCTTAGTACTGGCCTAGTTGTAATTGCAACACAAGCAGGCATGATGATGGTATGTGAAGCATCTGAACACGAAAATTCAGACATATCTGCAGGAAAGTGCGGAGAAGAGAGCTAAATGAAATCTTGGGATGCCATTGTCCTAAGTAGTCTTGCACACATAATTACATGAAACCAAGATTTTGAGGGAGAAGGGTCAAGGTAGTCCTTCCAAAACACCTTATGACATTTTTTGACGGCTATTTGAAAATGTGTGTGCGTGTCTGTGCACGTGTGCGAGTGTGAGTGTGAGTGTGTGTGTGCTGGGGAGGGGCAGCACTGATTGAGAGGCCCTTGCAGCCCCTCTCGCTGTCCAGGCACGGCTCTTGAATGAAAGGCGGATGGTGCTGCAGCAGATGCCAGGCTGCTTTTCGCACCGCTGTACAGTTCGGCAGCAGGAGTAGCTGCCAAAGCGCCCATCCTCATGTAATTCAGCTCTTCTCTCCTTAATGCTTGAGTCCTGCCCGATACCCAAACACACAGAACAATCCGCAGCCTGCAATGAGAACGCTGTTGCAATGTTTTTTCCCTGCACTTTTTAGCTTGAGCTAGATGAATTGTCCAAAAAATGTAGCAGGAGGAATTAACGGAGAGAATATTTCTTGAATATGTTTAAGTTATATTTCTCTTTTTAAAAAAATCCTTTTATTAATTTTATTTCCCTCTGTGTGTATGTTTATATGTGCATTTGTATGCATTTACACACGTCTGTGTAAATTTTATAAATGACATTGCTATTACAGGGGTTTTCATTAAGACAGCTTGATGTGGAAGTTTTTGTATATTTATGGGAGATGCATTTTTATAAGGAAACCCTTTTCAGTGGTCTGATAACTAAGCAATGAGAGGCACGTTGGCAAGGAGTATACTGTAGTCCACAGCGATATAAATGCTAGGAGCGCAAGCTCTGTTTAGACAAGGAGGCTATATTTAACAAAGGCTATTTGTATTTGCCTTTCCAGCAAGCGATATTGCGGTTGCACGTAGGACAGCGGGTTCTCGGCGGCGAAGAAGATGCCAGATTGACCCAAGTAGGTCCTAAGCAAGTGTTACAACCTCAATGAGTAACTGGAAATTCTGTCAGGTGATGAGAACAAAACCAGCGTGAGTTCCCGGCAGAAAGAGCGAGGCCGGAGGAGCGGAGCGCGGCCTGGAGGTGGATCGCGGAGGACGGTGAGACATCGGCAGGTGGCAGCATCGTCACAGGCCTGGCGGCCCTGGCTGGGTGACGGGCCCCCATCCTTCCCCCGGCAAGTTTTACATATGGAAAGTTCTTTGACCTTTCATAAATTTATTGTCACCTCGGTTGAGTGGCACTAGGTGCAAACAGTCCGCCCCTCCTTCAGTGTTTGCCTGTGACTGGGTCTCGTAATTAGAGATTTCCAACTCTCTGAGCTGCTCGACTCATTTGTTCCACTCATTGTTTTTGCTACGTGACACAACCTAAATTCTCCAGCTTGTATTTACATGAGCCGGTTCTCAGCCTCACGCAGAGAGGAACCGGGCTACGGGCCATTATAGCTGTGCGAGGATGGGTTTGTGTGAGGGAGCGTGGGCTGGAGGGGAAGAGGTTTGGGCTTGTTCATGGCTGTCTGTAATGAGTGTGAGTTTGACGTTCAAAGCCAGCGTTCAAGTACTGTTGTTAAAATCAGTAACTCTGTGCAGGATTTCAAGGGCAGTCTTTTAGCGGGATTCCTAAAATAATTTGAGTGTTTTCTTTGCACTAGCACTTCTGCCTGATGCAGAATACATGCATAAATTACATGCATAAATGTAAGCGTTTGTTAGAGGTAACATTATATCCGTATACTTATGAGTGAACCTGAAACTTCTGACCTAGGCATTGTAATCAGCCACTTAGTTCTGATGTCAAAGAGCAGCTTTCAAGGAGTTTTTTCTTTCTTCTTTTTTTCCCGTATATGAAATACACTTTCTGAAGAAGGGTGCTTCTTTTCAGGTTTTATCACACTCAGGAATCAAAGGTCAAGCCCAAGATAATGACTCCCCCCCCTCCCACCCAGATTCAACTAGTCAGTTCACAGCAAAGTTAGTTTATCTTCAACTACAAACCAATTAGACTTTCACCCTGGACACACTGGTGAAGTGATAGTATTATTTTTTCTTTTGATTGTTTTTAATCTAACTGCTACTGTAGACACAGAATTATTCAACCTTGATTAAACATTTTCAAGCTGTCTCACCAAGCCAATCATGTGCACATAAATTTTCACACACGTTTCTCACAGTAAATTAGTAACAATTGCTTATATGGTTAATAGTTCAGAAAATGAAGTTCTCCCTTCAGAGGTGTATTGTACTGCCATAATATACGCACCAAATTGACACTACACACTTGTGTATGCAGGTTCTACTTAAAGTGATGGTAGGCTGAAGCACCAGGATTCATTAAGTCGAGCTGAGTTTCTCATTAAGTGTGTAGATTGACAGTCAGAACTGACTGTCATTTGGGTTTTTTGCAGTTGTTTTTTCATACCATCAATGCTTTATTTATAGTGAAACTTTACCACCCGGTGGCTGAGAGGTAGCTGGTTTGTGTGGGGAAAAAAACAAGTAGGAAAGTATTTTGCATTATTATTTTTCTGGAAAAGACAACTGGAAGCTTTTCTGATTTAAGTTCTTGATCTTCTCTTCTCCTTATTTTTTCTCCTGTGTCTAATATATACCCTGAACAATGTACGTTATGTGGTTTTCAATGTGCAGTGTATACATGTACATTCGTTTTCTAACGGGAAGCCAGTTAGTCCTCATCTATTTTCTAATATAAGCTCCTCTGCAGAGGTGTTAGCAAGTATATTTCATTTTAACTGTGCCCTATAAATCCTTCATGGAAAATTCCAATTAATATGGCTATGCAGCAAGCTGGGCCAAAAAATTAACTGATCTGTTCTTGCTCAGCAAAGTGACTTGATGAATACAGGAATGGAACAGACTCAATACAAAAATACTGTTTCTCTCCAAGGAGCTGGAGTCACCAGGTGCCACTGTTTTGCACCTTAGCATAAAAATCTATAAGACTGCACCTTCTGGTATGAACAGATAACACCAGAATGCTCTACCCCATGGCAATTTGCTGAGATGCAAGATATCAATGCCCTGAGACTCTCAAAAGATATTTTTCTTTCCATAAACATGGGACCTCAATCACTGAAGAGCAGAACTTGAGGAAGACTCTCTCACCATGAATCAGCCTTCAGGGGGAATGCTGACTTTAGGAAGAAAAATTATTCATGGGGGACATTGATGAGATGGAGAAGTCGGAAGGGACATCCTTCTGAGATGGAGGGAAATCTTCAGAGAGCACAGTCCTTTTATTAAGAACATAAAAAATGTGAACTCCCTGGAACAGCAAGTGAGCACAGAACCCTGTGAGGAAAAGTCTTCAGGGAAGGGGGAAGCAAGGACATGATGCCTGTACCTCCCATGTTATAGCCTGATGGCCTCCTGGACTCACCCAGGAGAGGTGCATACAATGTTTGGCTTTTGTTACATATCCATACTTCTGACTTGGGACATATTTCACAGTATCACAGAGTAGGTGATGTTTGATGGGACCTCTGAAGGTCATCCAGTCCAACCCCTCGGCTCAAGCAGGGCCACCTAGGCCATGTTTCCCAGGACCATGTCCAGACGGCTTTTGTATATCTCCAAGGACGGAGACTCTGTAACCTCTCTGGGCAACCTGTGCCAGTGCTTGGTCACCCTCAGAGGCAGAAAATCCTGTGTTTCAGCTTGTATCTTGTTGCCTCTGGTACTGTCACTGGGCACCACTGAAAAGAGCCTGGATCCCTCTTCTTTGCACCCTCCCCTCAGGTGTTTATATACATTGATGAGATCAACC
>NW_010523983.1:121435-128086 GCF_000687285.1 Phaethon lepturus
GCTTCCCCCCGGAGCACCCCCCCCCCCCCCCCCCCAGCTCTTTCAGCCTCTCCTCATAGGAGACATCTTCTAGTCCCCCCATCATCTTCATGGCCCTTTGCTGGACTCTCTCCAGTAGCTCCATCTCTCTTGTACTGGGGACAGACCTGGACACACCGCTCCAAATGTGGCTTCCCCAGAAGGATGACTTCCCTCAACCTGCTGGTACCACTCCTTGATCACCGTCACCAAACAACCTGTGTCACCAAACTGACAGAGGTGGGCACTGAGCAGTGTAAAGGAGCTACAGTTCTTGGTTCAGGTGAAGTATTAGGAAGCTTCTTTTTCCTACTTTTACGCAGCTAATAGCCCTGAGCTGTACCAAGGCTGTAAATATAACTGTCTCGTATTCAAAGGTGGTCAGAACCCATACAGATGGCAGGAGGACAACTCCTAGACAGACGATTTCAAGATGAACATGCTTCCACACACTATTTCCATACATCACATATATGCATTGGAGTCCTGATTTAGTTTCTAGTAGAATATCATAGTTTTCTGATTTTTTACATAATGCTCATCTTCTAAATATTCTGAGAAAGCGTGACAACACCGCATTGGACAAAATACCCCCAGCCTATGTTTCCAAGTAGAGTAGCCAAAGTCTCTGGAGACTTTTTTCAAAACCTTCCACATAAAAACCCCACCAAGTTAAAAAAGAATAACTCAGGAATATAAAAAGCCAATTTCCACAAGAAAATCACCCTATTCCAAAAGAATTGTTGCTCAATTTCCCAATTCAGACCTGTCAGATTACATACACCCTCATAAATTAAACTTAACTGTGTGCTAAAAAATCAGACTAATGTTTAAAACTGCTCCATTGATATTGGTCATACTTTCTCCTACCAAGATTTGTATTTGCAGAAATATTAATATAAATGTTACTTATGTGTTTGTAACTTTAAGTCAACAAAAATAACAACATGCTAAAAATATTATGCTTTATGAACATAATGTGAGGAACTGAGAAAACATTTATGCAACATCTGAAAATGTAGTCATTGGGCAGTGGACGTTTTGGATGGATACAGTTATTAGAAAAAAAAAAAAAAACAATCCAAAAAGATTACTTAACACTACAACACTTAGAAATTAAGTAACGCATTTCAAGAATAGATTTCAGTGTGTTGATTTAGGTGCCTGAGTTTCTTCTACATTGACCAGGGCTATTTTAATTGTCTTGACTGAGCTTTAACAAGAAGTGACTGAGCTGGACCAAAAAGTGGCTCAGCCTGAATGGGTTCAAGCTCACAGCTTCCATGTCACACAGAGATGCAGCATAACCACCAGGCTTCAGGAGGCTGGCTGGAAAGGACTGATTCTCTTTTTTCTTGTCGAAGCTGGGCAACAGAGCAGTGATGAATGCAAAGTCCTTGGGTTCAGCAAAAGTGAACACAAGAGGGGGTTATGACTTGGTAGCACGGGGCCAGAGAGCTGTATTGGCAGAGGGGAATTGCTGGGATCCTCGTTTTGGGTACCCAGGGCTCATCTGCCTTCTGTCCAGGACTGGGTGCATCATGGTTCTCCCTATTAATTACCGGCTACTTCAGATTATTTCTTGTTGAGTTTCTGGAATTTGTGAATTCCTTTTTAAGTGTTTGTTATAGTATTTTGCCATATACACAAGATATATAAGCCACTCTTTTAACTTTGAGGAGTTGAGTGGTTCAATTTTGATTTACTCTGCTGTACATTTTTGCAAAAATAAATTGAAAATGTCTGTGAAGCTCCCCTTCTCTCCCCATAGGAAAATAAATTAAAAAGAAAATACGTACTGTGCACTTGGAAAGCACTGATATTTTTAAGAAGAAAAAATAATTTCTTAGTTCATTCTAGGTGTAGTTTGTGCTCTGTGTGCAAATCTCAGTGTGCGCAAATCTCAGAAGGAGTATGAATAGCAGAATTAACACCACTTTTCTACATTGAATGAAAAATTCAAGAATATCTTTCTAAAATGCTTTCAAATATGTTGATGGTAATTTGTTATAGCTTTTTAAGGCCCTAATTAATTAGAGCTAGCTAGAAAACGATTACCATGTCTTCATGTCTGGAAATGACATCTGTAAGATAAATTTGCAAGTATATTACCACACAGAGTTGTGTTCATCTATATATAAATATATTTTTATATCTGCCAGTAGTTAGCCTACACTGGATACTGTTTTGGGAATCAGCATGGGTCATTAGCATATTACAGAAGATAAGGTACTCCAGGTATTTCTAGCAATAGAAAACAATTATATGGACTCTTAGTACGTAACTGTGCACATACTGATCATATGTTGTTTAGTTTTGAAGATTCTGTTCTGAATCAGCTTACTGGGGTAAAAAAATGGAGTATCTAAACTTAAATAAAAATTATCATTCTGTTATTCTGCTTCCTTTCTAAAAGCTGATTCACTGTGTGTTTTTTGTTTGTTGGTCTTTAGATTACTGAAAGGATGGTACTAGAGAGTCATTGTAAGAAATCAACACTTTTTCAACATTTATTTAATGTTTTACTAACAGTTCTCTGTTTGGGTAATTTGCTGTAAAGCACAGAATGCAGTAATGAGGCGTACTTGGAAAAAGGTGATGGCTCATCTGTCAACGGAGCTGAAACAAGGGTCACTCTGTAACTTCTGTCTACCAGAAGTGCAAATGCTCTGACCAAAGGGACATCACATCTAAAGAAATTCTGGCAAAGATTGTATTCACCTCCACGGCCCAGGAACATACAGAGCTTGGAGGTCTCACAAATCGTTGTTCCTCTACGCTTATCTGAATGCGTGGCACTGCTTTAGCTGGATTGTCTTAGTGGCCAGTAGGTTTCTTCACTAAAGCCATGTCCATCCCGCTCCTGCTCTGGAGCCAGTGCCTTCTGTGAAGGTGCTGGTTTCATGTCTTGTAGACAACGCTTACCGCAGAGGAGGAGATCGTATTGTGCCGGGTGGTGGTTTTCTTCACAACTAAGTAAGAGTACCTTGTCTTCAAAACTAGCATAGCTGGTTTATTTTATTCTGAAGAGTTACATCTGCACAGAGGCCTGGTGAAATGTATTTGGTGACTTATGCTATTATCACGCTTTCCTTAAGGGTTATATGGCTAGGCAGCACGCACAAAGAAACCAATTTACAGCCTGTCAATATTGCCATATTTGTAAAGTATCCTGGAAGTCTGACTTGCTTTCTAGACCTTAGCACATCAGCACATCAGCAATTTGCCTCAGGATCTGGCTCCTTAAAGATTATGGTGATGACTACAGCTTTTAAGTAAATGATCCCACACTTACACTTCTAGATGCAAGCTCCAATTTTGTGATAAATCAAAGCAGTTCATGCTCTGCTTCCTGGAGGTCACGGCAAAGCTAAAGTGGATTTGCTTCATTTATGGCTACTGAGATACGTGTTTTGTGAATCTCTGTATTTTCCCCTTCCCCCTAGTGCACCCGCACGATCAGTGGATGCATTACTCATAGACGGTGCTTGCACGCAGGTACGCCAAGAGGGATCCCAGTTTGCAGTAAGTACATTTTTATAAATACTGTACTCTTCTAAGTTGCCTCTTTTTATATTTGAAATTGTGAAATAAAATCCTTTGTTGTTTCCATGAACACACAGAGATTTTCTTGAGCTTTGTAAGGAAAACAGGAAGGAAAGGAAATGCACGGCGTGAGGGGTATTTCATCCCCTGTTTTCCATTCATGACTCTTCTGTCCTACCCATTGCCCAGAGAAAAGAAAGTCTAACCACAAGCTTCAGAACAGAAAAACACTGTTTGAGAGGGCAGGATTATTCCTAAGTTTGCATTTTAGTTAAAAGAGGGGCAAAAAGACTCAGACAGGAAAAAAACCAAGTCTTTCCCTTAACAGGGCAAGAATATGTTTCTTCAACAGATACAGGCTATGTGTGAAGTGCATAAATACCTATTTCTTATTACTGAAGAATTTATACAAGGTACCTGAATGATTCTCTCTAAGGCATTTTTTTCTTTCAGGGTTGAAATACTATATGGCTTCTCTGAGGGAAAATTAATCTACAGTTTTCTATAGAGTACCATGGGATAAAGTAAACAGTGCTTTAATATCTCTTCTAAAGGACATACTATAAAAATAAAAGTGACACATTTTTTACTTGTTTTGAGTGCACAATTTTTCACACCACAAGTAACTGTAATTTATTGGAAATTACACATTTACTTTATTCATTAGTACTTGTAAAAAATAATTGAATTACTTCTAGCCTATTCTAGTTTTATGGAAAAATGAAGAATGACTTGATTCAAACATTATTAACTAAATTAAGTAATTCTTTATGAGGCATTTATTTCTAGACTGCCAGGACTTTCAGCTGCAAATAAGCCCCTTAGACCAGGGTAGAGATTAGTTGAGTGAAAGCACAGAGCTTCCCATTCTCACTTTGTAACATTCATCTCATTAGATCATGCAAGATCTGTAAGTCCCAGTAACAGACAGAGAACAAGAAGCAAAGGAAGAAGGCAGACATATGGAAAGAGAGAGAGAAGGAGAGCGCTTTCCTTTATCTGTAAGAAATATACCGGGCCAAAGCTAGGAAAGAATAATGTAAAAGAACATGCTTGTCAATTAGAGAAAATGAACGTATTCTACTAGTTTGGTAACAGCTCACTCTGCTGCTCTTCTATGATTTCACTATTTACAGACGTGCTGCAACACACAAAGGCTACTGGAAAGTGTGGCAGCATACCGCAGGGCAGGGTGCTACAACCTGTGCTAGAAGGATTAACTGTGACCACAGAGTTAACGCTGACCAGTGTCACGGTGAAAAAAAAAATCAGTCTACGGCAGGGGAAGAGCAGGTGAGAGAGCTGTAAATCACGTGAGTCAGGTGCAATTCACCCTGTGATGCTCACAGATCTGGCTGAAGCAGTTGCAGACCAGAAGCCATTTTCTCTGAAAACTTGTGGAAGTTCCACAAATGAGAAAATGGCAAAGCAGGTCTTTGGATATAAACAAGAAAAGGAGGAAGATGTAGGAAATATAAGGTAGTTACAGAACCTTCCATTCCGAGAAAAAAACCATGCACCTAATAATGAAAGAATTTGCAAATACCTGAGTGGTAACAGATAGGAATAAACACCCAGTGGGGCCCTGTGAGGGCCAAATCATATCAAAACAATTGCATTATAGGTGAAAGAAGAAATTGACAGTATACATCATTTGGTAAGACATTTTGCACTGTGGACTTATAAGAAAGCTTGGCAAATGTGGTTTATGTTAAATTGTTACTAGCACAGAAACTGATGGGAAACCATACCCAGTTTATAGCTATTAGTAGTATATTCTCAAAATTGAAGACTGCAGTGAATGAGACTTGAGATCTCAAACCAGAGATCTGTCCTGGTTTGAGTTTGTCACTAGAGAATTGGGCAAAGAACTTGAGAGAATGCTTAAGGAAATCTAGATTGGCTGAGGCATGAAATGCATCGGTAGACAAGATTAGCATAAAAAAACGTTCCTGACAAATTGAAAAGATAAAGATACTGAATCAGCAGAGCACTGTGCTTAGATAAGAATAAACAGTTGCAAGAACAAATACAAGCTGACTAGGCAGGAGGACTGAAGAAGGGGATCTGGGGGGTTGTTACGGACGCCAGACTCAGTCAACAATGCCAATGGTGTTGCAAAAAGACAACCACCACCTTGAGCTGTGAAGAATATACTCTGAAAAGCATGTGACCTCATGCTTCTACCCTTCTCAGTGTTGGAATGGCCCCAGCTGACATACCACATTCAGTTTGTTAATACTGTATTTTAGAAAGAGGAAGATTAAATTAGTACAGGAATGAGAAAGATCAGAAATGTAGAAAATGTGACCTATGGGAAAAGATTGATTGAAATGGTATTATTTAGCTTAGAGAAAGAGAGATATAACTGTAGAGTTTTTTATAAGATGGGAATAAACTTCCTTCCTTTTCAGCAAAAAAGATGTATGTGTTCTGCATTAGAACAAACAAAAGAAAAAATCCTTCTCTTAAAGTAACAAGTGCATGGTTCTGCCAGGAAGGTTGTGGGATCTCCATCTAGGAGTTTCCAGAAAGAGTTGGAACAAGTGTCTGTCATGAACGATGAAAGTTAGAGGTGGTCCTGGGCAGGTGGAAGAATGAAATGGTCATGTAGGTTCCCCCTTTACCTGTTTCCTATGACTTGTGTAGGAACAGATGACCAAGTAAACTGGTGGCTCACAAATCAGTAGATTTTATCATGACAGTAAATCATGATTGCTGAAATCAGAGAACTGTTCATAGACAGAGAGGAAAAAAGCCCTGAGGCCTAATTATAGTTTTTGTGAGACTTTTTATACCACACTGGTGAAAAGAAACCATGGGAATGTAAAGAAACTATATAACCAGCTTGAGTCCCACCCTTAATATCATATGCCACTGCACTGCAATATGCAAGTCTCATACTTTAATAAAGCATCCATTCTTTTATTAAGAGTTTTCAACTGTTTGCAGTTTCAAAACAGGAGCTGTTTTCAAAATCAGCCACAACGTATTGAAAAAGAATGAAAAGAAAGAGAAAAATAGCCACAACTGTTACTGGTAGTCATGCCTGATATACAGCAGTCTGAAAAGCTTAAAAGCAGGAAT
>NW_010523983.1:128117-130011 GCF_000687285.1 Phaethon lepturus
TGCAGAGATTAAAATAAGTAAGGAATCTTTTTGTTTTGTTTCATAATCATAATGTACCTGTGTAATAGTCAGCATGCTTATGCAAAGCATTCTTTAAAAATGCATTACAAAAATACATTGCAAAAGTCAAAACAAAATTGAGCATTAAAGCTCAATTCATCTTTTCTTGATTAAGTGAGCTTGCTTAAGACATACCTTCAGGTAAAACTTGATCCTGTAAAAAAGTCTTAGGTGGACAAGCAAGAATAACAGCCTGAGACTTCACTGTTCAGACCTGACAGACCTTCATTTATTTCCCTCTTGAAGTCCTGCTCATGTCCAATCCCTGCTGCTACACAGTTGTTTTTGCAGAGTACACAGTATATTTTGGGGTTCAATCTAGAAGTATCAAAATTTTAAATATGTGCTGCTTCTAGCTGAAGATTCCTGGGGGCCACGTCATGGATTCATGGATGTTTTTTCTCTCCGTGCTTTTTCTTGCTCTCCTGTTGATCTGACCTCAGGAGAGGTCCAACTGAAAATCCTGTTCCCAGCTGTTTTTTGTCAATTGTTATATTTCTAAGGGGTAATGGATTGACCTCTTCAAACATTTGGGAGTCAGCATGTCCACAGCAAGATCTATTTTTTTTGTTGGTACAAGGCTTGTAGTTCTGTAACTGGAGGTAGATCACGGTCCAGACCATGGCCAGACTTTATGACCAGTCCCAGTGAGTATGTGAGTTTTATGTTGCTGACACAAATTGATTAGAATATTTTCTGAGAGAGAGACATGTTCTTCAGGTATGTGTTTTCTATAGCTAAGAACTGACTATACGCCAAAGTAACAGATGTTGTAGCATTTAATTGAAACAAAGCACTTGAAGATCTGGAAATGATTGTGGGCAACATATCGTATGACATGTAGGGAAGGAAGTAAGCCCGTTAAGTCACTCTGTGAAGCACAGTGTATCATGTAGTTTGAAAATGAATTTATATTATTTCTTTAGCTCACCAATGGAGGAAAAGGAAATGGGGATTTTTGTTAATAATTGTTGACCCATTGTTTATTTGCACTTTAGCAGGATTTTAGGTATGAGCAAACTTATAATATTTGTAGAGAAGAAGTGGAAAACACCACATTATCAGAGTAGTATGCTGTCTGCCTTCTGGTATGCTTGCAAAGAATAGATAGCTAAACAGACTGTTTAGCAGAAAGGTTGCCTTTAACCTCATCTTCCCTAACGGCTTGAAGCCATAATCTACGCTCTTCTGGTCACAATTTATACTAGTACTGTCTAAATCAACTCACTTAAAATCATCCTGTTCCATATGACAGTGTTCTTTAGAGAGTGATTATGCTCACCACTCCTGATTCCAACATCACTGGGTAAGTACCTCAGGATCAGATCGTCTTGCCTGTACACATATTGCAACCATGGAAATTCACACCAGTATCTTCTCCCTACAGGAGACATTAAGGAAGATAAAGTTGGAAAATGGTTGTGGTATTATAAATTTAAAACAGACACTGTCTGTATTTTTGTGCCCCACCAACGTGTGTCCTCTCAGGAGATTTCCCCAATGGTTTCCCATTGCCGTAAGGAACTGTTGCAATCCAGCAGGTGAGGAATATGCAGGTAAAGTGATGGAATCCTCTCAACTTTTTGCTTGTTCATCAACATTTTTATGTGTCGTAGGAAAGCCTAAGATAGTGAATAGAGGTGGGTCAAAGTGTAACAGATGCCATTCACAGGAAACTGAAACACTGTGACTGTCTCATGGTGTGGCCAGGCATGCAAGCAATCAAATCAATCTGCCTGCAGTTGCTCTTCCTTACAGAAAAATTTTCCAAGGGCAAAATGACTAACATTACATAATCACATAATCACATAACCACATAATGACAGAATCATTA
>NW_010523984.1:0-15320 GCF_000687285.1 Phaethon lepturus
AGGGTCTGGAGGTCAGCTGAGACCCACCTGCATGTGTGTGTGTGTCTGTCTATGGGAACACTTGCTCGGCCCTGCTGCTGGCTGGATGTGGGCATACGGAGCTGCTGCAGCCTCGACTCCATCAGGTTGCCAGACTCAGCAGCCACTAACACCATTCAGCAAGCCATCACAGGGGAATCTTACATAAATTGTGAAAAGATCGGAGACTGCAGTGTTTTGCAGCTTCCAGACAGATTTTCTCATTAAGTCATAGGAAGGCAAATTGTCCAGCTTTACTGGAATATACGGACTGGGCTGCAGCACAACCCCCAGAGCATCCTCCCGAACTTGGAGAGCACCTGATGTAAAAGACGCCTTCATTAAACCATTCTGATACCCAACAGATGGCATTCATTGCAACCTTTACATCAAAGTACAAACCCTTGGATTCTGTTGCTAATTTAGTTCAAAAGGTCAGGCAAGGATTTTTATGCCCTCAAGGAATTGATTGCTTTATAGGAAGTTTCAGTTTCAGTATTCAAATAACCCCACATAGGCAAAATGTTGCAATTTTCCCAGTTAAACTGTATCTGAGCACCAATTACACAACTGATTGTTAAATGAAGACAAGACATGCAGGCTTCCATGAAGAAGACTAATTGTTTTTTTCCAATTAAAATGAAGACACTTGGGTCCAAATTAAGACCCTGACAAGGAAAGGTAAGAAATTAGTTTCACTGAGAAATGCAGCTACTGCATACCCGAAATCTTCAGGATTGAACTGTGCGGGCTAAGCCAGCAACTTTAATAATCAAAATGAAAGTATCCCTTAAAAAGTCCTTCTACATAAAACTGATTCAAGGAGCAAATGAAAACTAGTTCTTGCATTTTAATATCACTAGCTGATTGCACTGAGCTCTGGCCAGCATCAGTGCTTCTTATTTTATCTGAGTATACAAGTACTTTTGTCTGACAAGGATTTTAACAAGCATGCCATTTTCACCAAATGCTACTGGGTTTTTTGCGCTTCACAGAAGTGCCTATTGAAAAACAGAGACCAGAGAATACTCCCTGCATAGAGCAGCGGTCACATGGACTAGCAAATATCTGCATTAAAAAAAAAAACAAAACCATGTTTAGAATGATTTGCATATAGGCTGACGGAGTTTTCTTGTTGCCAGCCTATGTTTAAAGACAACAATTTGCTTTTAGACTCCAAAACACAATGTTGTATATTCATGTAGGACCTTACTGAATAATCAACGACGGCTACAAGTTGGCAAAGTGACAACCCACCCATAAACTATGTTTGTGGGGCATCTGCTAAGAGAACTGTTATTCCCATTGATGTCTTCTGCTTTTTCCACTTCATTATGACCCTCTAAACTACACAGTGTCTGATACCCAGTGGCAATGGCCTTCAGGGGCATACAAGTAGATGATCTGTAACTGGTTTGTTGAACGAAGCAACCTGACATAGTACCTTGGTTAGCTTATAAAACTGAAGGCTGACACATGACATTTACTCTATAAAAGCTGTGCAAGCTATGTGCACCCACTATAGACTATGTGGGTACAGCATAAAATAGGCAAAAAGTTGCCTATAGATAAATGCAGGCTGGAAATTTTAAAAGAGAGTGCTAAGGTCTGTAACTTGGAAAAAACTCATGGAGACTACATGGTCCAGGAAAACCAAATTATCTGGGTGGTACTTGAAAACTGCCAAGGACCTTGTGAACCTCCCTGACTGTAGAGCACCTGATACAGTACTGAATAACTGAGAAACCTGCCGTAGAATAGTGTATGCTATATTACACTGAAGTTGGAGGGGGCAGTTCTAGTTTCAGAAAGTTTTCTGAGTAATTTCTTTAACTGCATTTGGTTCCAAGCAGTTGCTCCTCCTCCATTTAATCCAAAACAGAACAATCCTCTGATCAAATGCATCTTGCTAATGTATCTATGTATGTATAAATATAGCCATGTGTGCATATATATAAATAAAATAAATACTATACATATTTTTTCATATACATGTATATAAGCTTTTCCAGCTGTTTTAACTCCATGTTAAAAAAACAGGAGGAAAAAGTTTAAATCCTACTCCATTGAGATAAAATTCATCAGCAGGCAAAGAGAAATATCATTTTTACACTACAGCTAAATTTTCTGCCTTTCCTTGAAAATCACTAAAGGCTTTTAATACAAGTACTATGCAAGACCCCCTCATTTTTCTCCCAGTCTTCCTCTCCCAGGCTTCCACTGCTCACACAGGAAATTTTGAGAAGTCCGTTCAGTGCTAACACAGTTATTGAAGGTTGTTAGTCATAGTTCATTGAAACTCTTCAGCTGAATTTTTTTTAAGAAATTTGCAGTTTTTCTTCTTCTGCACAAGTCTTTAAAAACTGCTAACAAACAGCCATGCTTTGTCTTTTGGGTGTTTAAATCTATAAGACATCAAAGAAATGTGTCTTTGATGGAGAAATTAAATGCATAAGAAAAGAGGAAATGTTACATATACCTCTGCCAAGGTCTTTGAATTAGGTATCGCTGTTGACCTCAGACATCTGTTAGAAGAACCCAGAGGTGTGACTGTCTCAAGCTGCTAGCAAAGCCTGAAGATCTCAGGGAAATGGTGATCTGCATGACAGCCTGAACATCCTCCTTACCTCATTTCACTCTCAAGGGGCAACGCCTGGAGCTGTAACTCCTTGAAAACCTTCTAGCACTATAATTTTCATCTAAGGTGATCACTAGTCTTGGGTTCATAGGACCACAACCTACACAGAGAGGAAGACTTAAAATAGTTATCCGATATACACTACATCAGTCTTCACCGGACAGAATGGGAAAAGGCACACAGAGGAAGAATGATGAATATGACCCTTCTTTCCTCTAAATGCAGCAAGGAGGTTAGTCTGGCTTCAAGAATCTTTGCTTCAGTTTGATATTGTGATTGTGCATTACTTAGCAGTTATTTGCACTGGAAAATTAACTGGGTCTTTGGCCTGGAAACCTAGCAATATTGAAATGTCTGGTAAGACAAGGGATTCCTCTGACAACAGGCACAACTCTGGCCAAGCCTACAACCCCTGAGAGTCACAGGAGATAAACAGGTCCATGTAGGGCAGTTTTCCTGACCATAAGATATCCCTGCTCACTGCAGAGGTCTTGGACTAGATGACCTTTAAAGGTCACTTCCAACCCAAAGATTCTATGATTCTATGATTCTTATTTCTCCAGACTAACTGTCTTTCTCCTGTTGATTTCTGCAAGTTTTGAGAGCAGGGGTAGGGAAAAGAGAGGAAAACTGATTTTCCTCCCTTCCCAAAGCCTTCAAGCAGTGATACCATTATGCAAAGAGCTTATGTATTGAGATATACTTTGAAGCCATAGGTGCTCTGTATCTCTCTTTAAGCAAACAACAACATAGAATTGTCCTTTCTAACTCTGTGAAGAGTAACTCTTACGTATCAGTGCTTCACATCTCCTTTTCTAAATCAAAATGGTCTGTAATGAGCAGAGTTGATAGGTCCAATGGTACCTGTAAAATACCTTCTGTTGTCAGTTTGATGTTATCCACATCTGTTGTCTGTCTCAATAGTATAAAGTCCATGATCCAGGACCAGAGCAGAAATTATGTAGAGTCATAGTTATTTCTTTACTCTTTGCCACTTTGGTTGTTTATATGATTCACATGCCAAGATAATTTTCAACTTACTATATTTCCATATATCTTAGTTTGCTTTTCAGATACAGTCTAATTCCCTTTAATGGAGTTTCATGACTAGTATTCAGAAAGCCTGCATCTTCACATAACTTGTAGCATCGAAGAAGACTGCCCTGTGATTTGTGTCAGATGAAAGAAAAAGAAAAGAAGTCCAGATGTATGAAGATGTATAGGGACATCCCTTTGTTTCAAATTCAGTCTAAAGGAGTTTAGTACCAAAATACTTTTCTGAAGATTATGAGACTTAACCTAAAGATGTCTAATCACCAAATCAAAGATTTGGGAACCAACCATTTGACCATCCCAGACCACAGATCCCAGAGAGGGAACAAGTAACATTCTGTAAAACAAAAATATTTCAGTTTTTCTCAAGTTGGGGGGGGAGGTGGTTGGGGGGGTGTTTGCTTTTTGTTTGTGTGTTGTTTTTTTTTTTTTTACTTATTGGCTTATACTGTGATTTAGTTGAAGATGTCCCTGCTCACTGCAGCGAGGTCAGACCAGATGGCCTTATAAGGTCCCTCCCAACCCAAAGATTCTCTGATTCCATAATACAAACATCTAAACCAGGTCAGGGAAGGAGAACAGAGAGGAACAAGCGCTCCTTTGCCAAGATGGTCCAACAGCCCAGTTCAGTGCAGGTGTTATGGCTGACCCATGCCAGGTTCAGTTCCTGATACATACAGCTGACTAGCAAGTGGTACTACAGGGAGTAGGGATTGGTGATGCACAGGGACAAAAGCTCGTACAAGGTAATACAGAAGGATTAGTTTAAGTTAAGGTGGTGGAGTCGCCATCTCTGGAAGTGTTCAAAAAACGTGTGGATGTGGCACTTCAAGACATGGTTTAGGGAACATGGTGGTGCTGGATTAATGGTTGGACTTGATGATCTTGAAGGTTCTTTCCAACCTAGTGATTCTGTGATTCTGCTTTTGTTGAAGGTTTAAGACTGGTCCCAGTAGACACATTTGTAGATGGAAAGCTGAATAATAGGGCTGAGGAGTCACCAGTAACTAAACACACCACTCCCTGGGCTTTGAAGAAAGGTCATCTAGATTTACTGTTCCTACTTGATTATGTAAAGATTCCCCACCTCTTCTTTCTAACACAGTGTTTTTACATGCTATAATTACACAGGTTTGAACTTAAATATGATGTCACATACAGTTATACATGTTAAATATGGTGTTGATATAACATTTATAAGATCAGAATGCAAAGATACAGGCATGCTTTGTAGACAGTAAGGTAAATGTAAGCACAAGCACACTCTTGCATTGCAAATAAACCATTTTCCTCATTGAAGAAAATGAGTGATACAAGCTATTTATTCACACTGCCTATTCCAGGGCAGTGTTTGCCAACTATACTGACTACAATGGTTACATCATCTGTTACTTCATGCTAAAATCTGGTGAAACTAAAAATAAATGATAGATCACTGCAAAGTCCTCTCCCCTGTCTATTGACAAACAATACTCTCCATTCACTTCCCAGTGATGACTGAATGGCAGGATGCAATGTAACAAAGAAGTCATGAAAACTGCAGAAAAAATAAACTTCCTGTCTATTAATTCTGAACAGTTAGGACAGGCTGAAGCAATGGGCAGTTATAAATTACATTCCAACTAATAACAGGAAGACTAAGTTCTCATAAAAGAATTATTACAAGAGAATGTACAAGTGGCTGGTAAACCTACCAAGCCCGAACGTTGTTGAAATGGATGGAGTGATGCAGAGGAAACCGTACGAGCTCCTCTTTCCTTCGGGATGGATGGCAGATGGTTTTATCACACTTGCAGACTACTAATTCTTTTCAGGCATACAATGTCATATATCATGTCATTCGTGGCATGGATCATTACAATTGTTTCTAGAGATAGTACTATGGCAAATCCCCAGCTCCCAAGCTTAGTTTGGATACAAGCTCACAGCTTGAAATATCTGACTGTTATTTCTAATCCAAAACAACTATTTTGCTCCACTTTTTTTCAGCTTCCCCTGTATCAGAGAGTGTTGAGAAGCAAGATTTCATTTCACACCCATCTCCATATTTTATTCTTTTTCCCATTGGATTCACAAGTTAACTGATTCTGGTCCACAAAGAAACAATTATTCTTTCTGTTGTAGTCCTGCTGATTATTTTACA
This sequence comes from Phaethon lepturus, assembly GCF_000687285.1. Taxonomy (NCBI): domain Eukaryota; kingdom Metazoa; phylum Chordata; class Aves; order Phaethontiformes; family Phaethontidae; genus Phaethon; species Phaethon lepturus. The sequence goes on from NW_010523984.1 coordinate 5,853, forward strand.
TTAGATCTTGAATGCAAGAAAGATATTTTGATGAAGCGACATGGCAAACCTCTCTGTACAATTCAGAACAACCATATTTCACCTAAGTCAAAGTTTTCAGCTTGTGCTGAGTATTTATTTACATGCATCAATGTGATATCACTGCAAGCTAGAAAAACATTCTAAGTGCCCACATTCAAAAATGAATACAAATGAGGGTTTTGTTTTCCCCAGCTTTCCTGATGTGTAATATTAGTTGGAAAAATAGTGAAATTTAGGAACTGTTGTGACACCCTTCCCACAAATATTTATATTCTGTAGAGGTTTTCCTGAGAGGGTGAAGAGAAAATCTCACCCAAAACCATTTGTCTCAGAAAAAACAGCTGAATTTCAAACAGATTCATTTCCAACCTGTGTACAGCAGGTGATTTGCAAGCCCTGATCACACCTACTGTCCCTGCAGCGACCTTGCTCAGTCAAACCTCATTGGCCTTGGACAGTGCTCACTCGTGAGCAACAGGTGCCAGTAAAAAATGCTGAAAAAGGCTGAACTGTGGAGCACTCAGGACAACTGTAGATATTGCAGAGGTAATGACAGAAAACTAGCACTCAGAAGATTTTAATTTATTTTTTTTAAGTGACATAGAAGTTCTAATTCTTGTTTCAGAAAATTAAAAAAAAAAAAAAAGACAAAACCCAAAATGAGATATATATTTATCTGGAAGCTGTCTAATCTAGCTTATTACAAATTCCCAATCAAATTAATGGACAAAATGGGTATTGAAAATCACCTTTGAAGTTTTGTAGACTCCTAATATGTTAATTTACTCAACATTGGGCCCTCTAAAGTGTGTGATGCATCACTACAAAGCCTAAAGAAATAATTCAGTGGGATAACACGGGGAGGATGAGCAATATGAATTTGAGAAGAGATTTTAAGTTGAGGGAACCCCTGGTGCAGTAAGCCTGACGAGACCTCTGTAAAGACCGAAAGCTGTGATGATTAACTCCCCATGACATTCAGGTATTGCAGAGGGTAGAATTGATCTTATTAGTTGAGGGAGGGGTCAAGTAACATGTTATAAATTATCGTTTTGCCCTCTCAAAAATATTCTCTGTGCTTCTTACTGTGCTAAAGAAATCCTAGATTGCAGAGAAACAAATGTTAGAAGCCTTGCAGGAATTAAAGTGCAAGACATACTGTGGCACCTTATTTCCAATGCTGTATTTCTTAGCAGCACTGGCAGCATGATAGAGAAGATAGATAGAATTTAATTTAGTGCTGCTTTCAAAATGTAGAGAAACTCTGGATTAATTTTGTTTTTGATCTAGTAAACAGAGGTAGTTTCTAAACCCTGAAAGCATTGTGTACTATAATATATTTCTCAAAACTTTTTTTTTAATTATACACATTAAATATCATAAGTGAGCAGTGAGTTTAAGAATATTACTTGTGCAATTTTTGAGATAGAAAACATTAGCCACAAAGACCATTTACAAGAACTGCTCCACAATGAAGTAGAAATACCAATACACTAATTATATACAGAATATATGAAACATCAAGGTTCTGCAGTTAAAAACATTTTGGATTTAAGGTACAGCTTTAAAGAAAAAGAGAAGTGCTGGAGGGGTAGAAGAGTCCAAAAGCTGGAAGCTGAGAAGAAATTTCATCATAAGCTGGTAAACAGGTTAATTTGAGTGCTGTTCATGCTGGTTTGGTTTCGTGGAACTGAGCCCATCTAGAGGCTACAGCTTCAATCTCTGAATCTCAAAAAGACCTGTTTATAACTGAAATTCAGAAAAGCTTGTGTGTGCATGCTTAAGTTAATTTCTTGAAGGTAATGAGGTTTGATAATGTTGTCACTTTGACCTAGGTCAGTCTGTGCTTCATCCGAAATGCTAAGTTCCAGTATCTTTGATATCACTGTAGTGGACATTAGTGTATTCTGCTTCACCTCCACCGTTGTTAACACTTACACAGTCATGCAGTGAGATAGATCATGGAAGTATCTGGATTAAAATTAACCAAAAAGAAAAAAAATACAAAAACAGAATCAGCGCTCTGAGCTGGTAGAAAGAGCTGGTTGGGGGAAGGCAGGAACACTCTGTTCCCTGACAGCATAGTGCTGAGCTTGTTCAACTTCATATCCTTGCATTTGGAAATAAATTATTATTGCAAATTTGTTAATTTTAATAATTAATTGTTTTAGCTAACTAAACTCAAGGTTATTGTTTACTGTTTACAGAAGGAAGGAAGGTGGAAAGGAAGGAAGAAAGGTGGAAAAGAAGGAAGGAAAGAGGAAAGAAAGGAAAGAAGAGAGGGAGGAAAGGAAGGAGGGAAGAAATTTGGTTAGAGGGAGAGCAACACACATATTTAAAAAAAAAAAATCCAATGCCTAAGAGCTGCAACTGCATGAAAGTATGCAATTGCGTGGAGTTGCAATGGCACAAAGTGAGACAAATTTGAACAACGGTAAAAGTCCAAAAAGTTGAAAACAATAAGTGTTCAGAAAATGATCAAAAGGGCTTTAACAGCCTTTTGATTACAGCTTTGTGATCCAAGCAAACCACCTGCCATGAGGAACAACAGTCAGATGGGGCATTAGTGTTATTAATAAAATGTGGTCTTTTTTCTTGTTTGAGTGTTCATAACAAAACATGTAGGCATTCAAATATGTAATTAAATGTTACTTGCCACCCCTGCTGGCTGCACTGTAAATAGTGCCAATTTCTCAACTAATTTTCTTTGACTAATGCTATGCTGCACTCAGCAAACAATTCTTAAAGCTCTGCAGTCAGAAGAAATATGCTGCAAGTTCTACACAATCTTTAAAAGACGTAGAAATTTTAACCACCTTATTAGTTGCCAAAAGTATACATTACCACTTTGGATTTTGAGGCAGGACTCTGAACAGCTTGCCAGAGAAGAAATGCCATCTAAGCTACTCACGTCAGAGCCCTCCGTAGAACCTACAGAACTTTACTACACACAGGAGGAGTGTGTTTTATTGCCAACAAAAATGTGATTTCATTAAGGAGCATTATCATATGCAACGTTACATAAACTATCTTTTTTTTCACTACACAAATTCCCATTGAGATCAATTGGGCAAGTGTCCAATTCCCAGACTAGGGATTCTTTGTAATAAACAGAATATGAAACAGCAGAAAAGACTTGTATTTTGAACAACTTATAATTTCTAGCTAGTGTCTGGCATTGCCTTGTGAAGGATCCTGTTTCCCCGCTGAAGTCCAAAGTCATGGTTCCACAGCCCAAAAAGGCCTCTGAGCACTCTCAGGAGTGTCTAAGGACTCTTCCCTCCCAGAATGATGCTGAGAATTGCAAAAGAATTTCTACATCGGGCAGAAGGGAAGTTTTCAGGGTAGCAGATCTCAAATAACCGGAATACCTTTTCTGCTCCTACTCCCTGAGAAAAAAGTAAAAGACTATAGTTAGGTAATGCTACTAATGGTATTGTGCTGTATTATTTTTATTTACACCCCATTATTCTTCCCATATGGTATATTTGATGCAATATCAGTAGGTATCTACCTGAATTCTGTTGATATCAGTGACTCGGGTTCTCTCTTCAGTTCTGTAGACTATGAGAAATTAAAATACTGTGCATATGTTCTAATACTAAAATGACAGCTATGTAAGTGGCTTATTTACTATGATGGAGTCAGTCTTGCCCAACTGAGTAGAAGCTAAGTTAATTTAATTTTCTACGGATGCTGTATTATATCGAGTTTTGTCATCCCTCTAAAGGTTCCTCCTGACTTCTTTCCTCTCTGATTCTATAAAAGATTATTCTTTTTATCACCTGCACTTTCAACTACTAGTAGCTCTCTCTTTACTTCATAGTTTGAATAACAGCACTGCATTTCTTCTGCATCTTGATAATTTCTTGAGGTGTCCTGTCATCATGGCTGGATGGGAGGAGGAATAGCTCTGATGTTTGCAGACACTCTCATTCTTACAATGACCAAAATGAAGAACAAAGATGAGTATAGCAAAGATGGATCTTCTAAATGGCTGCAAAGCATGAAGATGAGGAGTTTGACAGCAACATATGAAGTTTACTTGATCTGAGGTCAGGGAAATCAGTAAAAGACAGTTTCCGTTTCTGCATTCTATTGCAGAGCACAAAGAAGGAAGATGTTTATTCAAATTATATTTAGGCATGGAAGTTTGGAATTTGTGTAAACCACAGGATCCCTCTATAGTCAACAAGGGTGAGATTCAATTGACTAGGTGTAGATGTCCATAATGTAAACATCCACAATTAAATCAATGATAAGAACATCCCATATATAACCAAGGGAAGAAATCCTAGAGTGGATTTCTACGTTTAGTCAGAAGAATTATGACCCCAAAATACTTATTTCCCTAGACCAATTTTAACAGGATCCTTAGTATCTGCACTGTAGACTTCTAACAACAGGTGAGATGAAGCCAGTCAAAGGTGCCTCTGATGTGGGATGAAGTACCCTCTGGAGAAAGGTGTGTGTGGCTGGAGGTGTGTATCTCTGTTCCTGTCTTCCTTTACTGAATTTAGTAGTAAAATATGGCTTCCGCCTTAGACACCTATGTTAACTACCTGACTTTAGAAATTACTGCATTGTCTGGAGACTATAAAGGCATAAATTTCATAATTAAATGAGACTTAATCACAACAATTTAGTACTGGATTCCATATTTAAATTATTATTTTCTCTATTTTTTCAAACCTACTGAATTCACTCAGCTGTCTTTTTTTTTCTGTGGAAAGCATATGTTGTTCCCAGCACTTATACCTAAACTGTATTTATTTTGTTTTTAAGAGATCTGTTGAGGCTAAGAATATGCAAGCCAATGTAATCTGACACGTGAACAAACAACAAACTATTGAAAGGGCAATAATGCAAACCAGATACAGTGGTGAATTCTCTGCAAGACTGTAAACATGGTAGCTTACCCAGAGGTCAGTAATAAGGCAGTCTTGTTTAGTGTCTTCATTGTTGACCTGTATGCAGAAAAAAAGTAAAACCTCAGCAAATCTGTGAATGACACTAAAATGGATGTGGAAGGAAGGAAGGGACTGTGTAAGCCAGTGCATTGTAGAGTCTCAGTCCAGAAGGACCCTGACAGGCTTGAGAACTGGGCCAGCAGAAATCATGTGAAGGTCAGTAATGGGAAGTGCAAATTTCTGTGCCCAGGTGGACTAACCCCGTCCCACCAGTACAAGCTGGGTACAAGCTGGTACTTGTACATCAGTACGAGTCATTTGACTGGCTGAGTAGCAGCCATGACTAAAAGAACAGGGAGTTACTGTTGGCACCACGTTGAACATCAGCCAGCTATGTGCTTTCAGTGCAAATAGTGCAAACTGCATCCTGGGATACCTTAGGTTGACTGTCATCAGCAGAGCAGAAGGTAGTGTCCCCCCATATTTACCACTGATAAGGCAACACCAGGAATCCTGTGTCCAGTTTTAGCACCACACTAGTTTAAGAAAAATATTGAGAAACTAGAGAGAGCCCAGTGGAGGACTACCAAGATAGCGAGGGACATAGAGCTCATGGCCCATAGGAAAAGGCTGAGGAAGATAGGCTTGTTTAGTCTGGTGAAGAGGAGACTGAAGGAAAATCTAGTAGTTGTCAGCAGCTGCTTGAAGGAGACTTACAGAAGCAGCAGAGCAAAACTCTTCTTGATAACAACAGATGGTGTAACAAGAAGCAACAGTCACAGTTCTTGGCTTGAGACATTCTGCCTGGACATGAGGAAAATCTGTTTCACTATTACAACAGCATGGCGCTGGCACAGAGCTGCCCAGAGAGGCTGTCAAGTCTCCATCCTTGGAAGCTTTCAAGACTCAGCTCAGTAAAGTTATGCAGCCATCATCTAGTGTCAGCAACAGTCTCACTTTGAGCAAGAGGTTGGACAAGAGGACTCCAGAACTTTCTCTGAATCGTTTAAGTGAGTCTCTAAGACTTCCTGATGCATAGGAAAAGTAGGAATGGCTGAGGACTTAATTTTCAGTAGTTAGTTAAGTAATTTCAAAACATTTTAAAATTATACCAGTTATGAAAATGGTAACTGATTTATATCTTCTTCCTCTTTTTCTACCTTACTTCCACCAGAACATATCAACTGATAGATAAGACACATAATGAGTAGAATTCAGTTGCCTGAACGCTGGTGTTCAGGACCACATTTCTCAGATGCGCTGTGGTATCCGAGACACCCAGCTGGGAGCAGCAGATGGGAAATAAGGTCTACAGAGTCCCAAGACCTCCTGGGGAGGCAGCTTTAAACCTATATTTAGAAGACTGCATCCCACCCTATTAGTCACTTTATTGTAAATCTTAGAAAGCACAGTGCCAGCATGGCTAGAATAACATTTCAGTCAAGGTTTTTTGTTTAAATATGTCAATTGTGACAAACATTTAATGCTAGTAATAATTTCCTACTGCTGATAAAAACATAAAATTGTAATATCTCATTTAAAATAATTTGCAGGGTTTTAGGACATTTGCTTCAAGTATTTCTCATCAACCACAGACTGAAAAGGTTTTATGAATTTCCTGGAGAGCACTACTACATTTTAACCAATATTTTCATTTAACCCTGTAGTCTGGGTATTCAAGACCGACACCAGTGATTATAAATAACAGTCATCCAAGTTAATAATTGTAATACTACAAATTTGGGAAGAAGAGGAATACAGGATTATCTGGGGTGAGTTATAATTTGCTGGTGTACAACTCACAGAATTTGAAGGGCTGTTTGATTTAAAGAGCCAAATTAAAACAGAAGACAAGCATAGCTTTTTGTTTTCAAGATATTATATTTACACTATGCTTCAGCAGTTTTGAGTGTTAAAAAGACTGGAGTTGAAACAGTTAAGACATAAAGAAATTATTTATTATGAAAGCCTCAAATTCACAATGATTTAGACAAATAGCTGTTATTATGCCTACACTCCAGAGGGAAAAGGGATTCGAGAGTTGCCAAAGACACTGAGGAAATATAGTGATTTAGCTAAGAAGTGGGAACTGCTGAAATTTTTCATTATTAATTCCATGTTTAAACGCCTGTTCTCTTTTTATGTAGTATCATAGATTCTAGAATAGTTTGGGTTGGAAGGGACCTTTAAAGGTCAGCTAGTCCAAACCTCTGCAATGATCAAGGACATCTTCAGCTAGGTCAGGTTGCTCAGAGCCCCCTCCAATCTGACCTGGAATGTTTCCAGGGATGGGGCATCTACCACCTCTTTGGGCAACTTGTCCAGTGTTTCACCATCCTCATTGTGAAAAATTTCTTCCTTAGATCTAGTCTGAATCAACCTTCTTTTGGTTTAAAACCATTTCCATTTTGGTTTCAGTGCCTGCTAGACACCTTCTGTGTGTACCCACAGCGCTACATGTAGGGCTGGACTGGATCAGCTTGTGGAGGGTGCAGAAGGAGCCCTGCAGATTGGCAGGCAGGAGAAGCAGAGTTCCCCTGTGAGTCTAAATGGTTCATAGGCATGACTGAGTGGGGATTAGGGCTCAGCTCCAGCCTCTCGCTTTCTCAGAAGGGGATGGAATTTAACATGGGAATAAATAGTGAAAATAAACTTACTGCTGATCTGGGTGAGACAAAGTCTTCCAAAGAACTCAGGATGGGCAACACTGTAGATGTAATGATGGACAAACCAACTGGTAATGAGGAGTCAAAGAACAATTCTCAGCTTGGCCACCTGGAAGCTTCACTTCTGTTCCATTGGTATTATTGGCTTTTTGTTGCAGATGTCTTTATTCATAAGTTAGTCTTATCCAAGCACACGGCCATAATGGTTTGGCTGTACCTAATGAAAGGTGGGCAGTGTGAGTCTTATGCATATTTCTAGCATCTAACGTGTTTGATCAGTCTAGTACATTTTTTCATCACTAATTCACCAAGTGTTTGTTTCTAGTTTCTGAAAAGGACAAGCTCTTATGACTTTGAATATCCATAAGGAGCAGACTTCCCTTAAGGGCCAGTCATTTTCTCTCACTGTAACCGGTCTCAGCCATGCTGAATACTGTGGAGACGTAGAGGAAGAACATAATGATCATGTCTTCTATACCACTCATGACTAGTAGAGCCACTGAAATTTTTTTCATATCCCCTTCCTTCCTGAATACAGATCATCTTATCTAAACTATTAGATTCAGTAAGACAAACTGAGAGTTGTCTTACTTGGAAATGAGATTAACAAATCTCATATATTTCTGAAATATATTCAGAAGATATCCAGAAAATACCCAGAAAAAGACTCCTTTGTTAAGGGTTGTGACTCTGAAGGAGGATATAACAAATCCTTCTCCAATTGCTTCACTGGTGTGTGCAGTGTATAGAAAAGGCAACCGTTGTTTGCGATAAACTTTAGTAAGTCAGCATAATGGTTTAAAGGTAGGTTTCAAACAAATGGGACTGATGCTGGCCCATTATAAAAACATAGGGTGATATTTCTCCAAGGTGGGTGAGAGTCATTTGATCTCTAAGACTTTTCTGGCAGGAAAACAATTTGGTATAAAACATTTATAAATAAAAATAGGCCAGAATCTACACAAAATTTTCTAATCAACTAAACATTGAAGCTTTGGTAGAGCTTTCCAAAGCTCTTCCAGCTGGGGAGAGAAACCCAACTCTGTTTAAGGTAGTTAAAGATAACAAGAAGAAACTTATAATGTGGCTGAATGTAATATCATGAGATTGGGCTGAGTGATGTAGGAAGGCCTCATTTGGTTTATATTCTTTTAGTCACCAACTTAGCAAGTACCTTTGGGGCAAGATTTGGCAGCCTACATGGAGACATTATGAGGAAATTGTTATTTTTCATCCAGTCTATCTTACTTCTTGTTTCTGCCATTTCATTTCCACTTCTCATCCAAAGTGATACCTGTGATCAGGTTTTGTTGTTCTTGGTTTCAATAGGATGAACATGGGCAATAAACACCTGACATATAATCCCACAGCTGTTAGCAATTAGATTTCTGTTTTGTTTTTTTTTTTCCAGAAAAGTGCTTACAGCTACTGAATTGGAATCAGAAATGCATTTGGAAGTCAAACAGTTTCCTGACGGATGCACATTCCTGTTTTCTAGATGAAACTCCCTTTCCCTAGAGCAATGAGAACTGCATGCAACTCATACAAAACTTGGGCCTTCATTTGTGGCTGTTTCCTGCATAATGTTTTCAGAGCAAATTCACTCTGCAGCATAGATCTCAATTACACATTTATTCCAATTGTTAGATGCATTGTCAGGAGGATAATAAGGATAGTGGGGATGGGGAAGGTTTATCTGGCTAGGAAAATCACATTGTGTTCAGACTCCCCGTAGAGCTTTTATTGACTCTGCTGCCAGCAGAGATTAGCGCAATGCAAAACCGTTAAATACACAGCCCAGCACTTCCCACTATTTAAGTGGTTCAAATAATTAGCAATTCTCAGCCTCTCCATTTACATATTTTTTTCAG
>NW_010523984.1:15336-17785 GCF_000687285.1 Phaethon lepturus
CAGGAAGACTAATTTTTAAAAAGATATCTACATGGATTTGTGTGTCACTTTAACACTTTTGAATTTAAAGTCTTCTACTGGGCAGTTGATCACTTTGGATAAACAATTTACCCGGTGCAATGTCTTCAGGAGACTATTAAAGGAATTAAGTTAGAGTCTGTTCACAAGATTGCAGAAGCCATGTCTCATATGTAAATTAATTTATTAATTATATTCAGTCACATAACTGCAGCATCTACAGTGGTTCACATCGTATGGTAGCATGAATACAATAAATTACTTTCCAATTCTCTTTCAGTAGAATTTCTTCCTGCTAAAACTGCTGACAATAGAGAGACCCTGAAGGTATTTAGTCCTATCTTGACTTCAGCACCTAAAAGTATATAGAAAAGTCTCAATGCTTGCTATCAGATGCGAGGCAATACACTCCTTCAGATAGCCTGGTACGCAGCCCAGGATGGAAAGCAGGCAAAGGAAAAATGGGGTTAAATTCCCAAAGTGTATTACAGTAATCATGTTCTCTGCTTTATAAAAAACCCAAAGGGTTATGCTTCAAGACAGGGGTGTTACTGAAGTAAACTGCTTCTACGTGTTCTTGAGTGTTTCATTATATTGTGTATGAGCAGCACTTCCTCTGCACTGGTTTGTACAGCGCTACATAAGATTTTTCTTCTGTTATCTTCTTGTCTGGTTAAAAGATACTCTAGTTTCACAGTAGAACAGGCTCAGAATTTCAAAGAGATGTAGGAAAAATGGTGGTGGAGAGGAGGTACATGGTATGTTTAAACTATGTAAGAGCAAGAATTGCTTCAGACAGTGTGGGACCCTGAGAAAAAATGAAAAATGGGAGCCTAAATTATTCTTAAAAAAGGAAATACAAATGCGACTGCACCAAAAGCCCGTCTGTCAGCCAGTTCAGCTTCTTTTCCTTCTTTGCATAAGCCCACTCTCCCCAAAAAGTGTCAGTATTAGGAATGAACAGAACAGTACATACTTTGGCTGTACCATGCAAAGACTTCAGATCCAGCACTAAATGCACTCGTAATTCATTATTAGCTTTGATTTATGTATTGCTTCCTGCCAGACTCCTTTGAGTCAGATACTTCACTTTAGAGAATTGCCCCTGTGAGCTTGAGGGGACCGCTTTGCTTAATCTCTTTTGAAACTGCAGGTGACTCCAGGGCGTAAAATGGCAGACATTAATTGGTAGCTATAAACACCACACAGCTGAAGTCTAACCCTGTAAAAGTTGCTGACTTCAAATCCTCTGACCTTGGTATCATTGTATGCTCCCAGGCAAAAGGTCTTTACACTGGTAGCTGTGGAAAATCAATCTCAATTCCCTAAAGACGGGAGTGCTGTCACTAAAGGTCACTGGAAGTTAGCAGCTGCTTTTCACTGATGGAGTTTTGAAGAGAAGTTTTAAAAAGCAAACACTGCTTTGGTGATTGTACACAGGTTCAACCGTTTGCGTTGCTGTTTCAATTGTGATGTTTAATTTTTAGTATCCCCATCTGAGGAGATCTCCTCTCTTTGTATACTGTTGTCTTTACCTTTCCTAAGCTTTTTAATATCTGTGGGAGTCATGCATAGAGTTGTGCGTTTTGTAGGTTCTCATTGCAGAGTCCAGGCCATGAAAGTGAGCGGGACTGACGTTCACATTGCTATGGTCCAGTAAATTACCCTGTGAAGTCATGGTCAAACCAAAGACTTGAATTCAGTGAGAATATCTTCTTTTATTTAATTGAACCAAATAGACTCAGAATCAGAATAGCCTGGGAAGAACACAAGGATAAAAAAGCGCAACAGACAACTAGGTAGTGCAAGTGTGTACCAGCGTATCTGCATTTATGCGTCAGGCTGGGTATAATAAGCAGTGATTGAGTTAAATCCTTATGTCTTTGTTGGTCTCTGGATGACTCATATTAAAAAAATTTAAAAAAAGGAAGAAAGTCAGTTGCTGAGGGGAGCTGCTCCAGAGCGGGCCCGACTCGCAGCGGAGCAGCAGATCTTGGTGCACGGGGGGGTCCTGAGGCAGAGAAACGCCAGGGCAGCGGAGAGACCCACGAGGAGCCGGCAGCTCTTGCAGGAGACGCTGATGAGGCCTGGGCCTTGCCGGAGCTACTATGGCCACCCCACGTGTCTATAAAAAGCGAGCGACCAGGAGCGCTGCCAACGGAGCGCGGTGCGTCAGCCGGCAGTCTGCGCGGCCGGGCGCACAGGGAGGGCGCAGCCGCCCTACCAGCTCGAGAGGTGCGTTCAACCAGCGGTCACCGCGGCCTCAGGTGGAGCTTAGCTATGGCATCCACCCAGCAGAACACCACGTCCTCTGGACTCGCCAGAATGGATGTGGCCACCCAGAGAGAGCTCCCACAAAAACAGGCAGCTGCCCAGGCCTCAGGCTGCCGAGAGCGCCAGAGCCTCTCGCCGGCAACCCATGGCGGTTGTG
>NW_010523984.1:17834-57571 GCF_000687285.1 Phaethon lepturus
GTGACCAGGGGCATGATCCTCTTAGCCTGGTGACAGAGCTATGGGAGGTTAAGGAGCGTCAGGGAGGCTGAGAAAGAGATAGACTGGTGGAACCATGCTCTGCCCTCCCTGAGAGAGAAACAGGAACAGTAAAAAAAACAAGATCAAGGGGATCTTGTATCCTTCCCTGTCCCGATCCAATGTTGGGGGAGGTTTCAATACGATCCCGAGAGCGAGATTAAGACACAAATGAGGTCAAATGCCATATAACCAAGACAGAAATGAAGTGAGAAAGTGGGGAAGTGGCCGTCTCAGGAAGGCAGCACGTAACTTTCAAACACAGACTCTCCCCCCTCACTTTCCTGAGAGGCCTCACTTATTTGGGAAATAATACGGCACTCTTGTCTCAAGGGATCCTGTCCGTGATGCCAATTTAAATGTCCCGATCCAATGTCAGGGGAGGTTTTGATACGATCCCGAGAGCGAGATTAAGACACAAAGGATGTCAAAAGCCGTAGTCAAAAGACAGCTTTTATTATCAAAAGTAAAGAATTAGTAACAATAGGACAGAATGGAATAAAAAGACAAAAATCAAGCAAACGTTCGGGACAGAGTTGCAAGGATAGTCACCACCATGGATCTGCAGCATACCGGAGTCCAAGTCTCGCGAAGTGTTCGGTGGTGGGCAATCACGCTCGGAGGTGGCTGGCGCACACAAGGGCTTGTCTTGGCAGTCCCTTTTACTCTCACTGAAGGCCTGCAATTTAGCCTATCTTTGTATTCCTGCATATGCACATACGCTTTGTGGTGGGTGGCTCCAGCCCCACTCCTCACATGACTATCGTGTGTCTTGTAGCTGTTAATTTGTTAATTTGGCAGGCTGTTTTTCATCCTTGTAGCCGTTATCTTGGCAGGGTGTTTTTCATCAACCGGAGATCTCTGTGGCCATGTAGCCATCCTTATCTTGGATAAACAATCTTTGAGACAAATGTTTCAGTCTCTCACATTCCCCCACCAGGCTGAAGGCAGTAGCTTAAAGGAAAGAAGCGAATGGAAGCAAGTCCATGCTCAGGGCAGCAGGCGAACCCCTTCCTTTCCCACCTTACCTCCCCAGGTGCTTCTGTACAACAGGTAGGTATGAGGCTCTGGATGTGGAAGGCCAATCAATGGATGATGTGGATGATGGTCCATCTACACCAGAAATGTTGCCAAAGTCAGAAAGGCCCATCTCCCATATCACAACCAACCCCACGAGGAAGAAAAGGGGGGTTACAGTTGTAGACGACTCCCTTGTGAGGGGAACAGATGGTACAATATGCTGGACAGACCCTTCTCTTGGGGAAGTCTGCTGCCTCTCTGGGGTCCAGGTTCAGGACATCACTAGGAAGCTTTGTAGCCTGGTATGTCCCTCAGACTATTACTCACTACTGCTCTTCCACATGGGTGACAATGAAGCTGCAATTCATGGTCCAAGGACAATCAAAATAGACTTCAGGTCCTTGAGAATGTGGGTGAGGGAATCTGGTACACAGGTTATTTTTTCCTCTCTCCTTCCAGTTCTGGGGTCCAGGTTCAGGACATCACTAGGAAGCTTTGTAGCCTGGTATGTCCCTCAGACTATTACTCACTACTGCTCTTCCACATGGGTGACAATGAAGCTGCAATTCATGGTCCAAGGACAATCAAAATAGACTTCAGGTCCTTGAGAATGTGGGTGAGGGAATCTGGTACACAGGTTATTTTTTCCTCTCTCCTTCCAGTTGTGGTCAGTGACATTGGAAGAAACATGCGGGTCCACCACCAGGGAAAGACCTCAAAGGAATCAAAGGCTGTTCTTCTAAGGAGGTGACATTGCCGACAGCCTAGCCGAAATGCCTCTACACCAATGCATGCAGTATAAGCAACAAACAGGAGTTGGAAGCAACTGTGCTGTTAGAAAGCTACGACCTGGTTGCCATTACTGAAACTTGGTGGGATGAATCTCATTCCATGACTGGAGTGTGGCTATCGATGGCTACAGGCTGTTCAGGAGGGACAGGTGAGGAAGGAAGGGCAGAGGTATTGCCCCCTACATCAAGACGCGGACAGAATGTGAAGAGCTGTCTCTGAGGAATAGCTACGAGCAGGTCGAAAGCTTATGGGTAAGAATCAGAGACGAGGCAACAAGGGAACCTTGTGGTTGGTGTCTATTAGAGGCCGCCCAATGAAGGGGAGTCTAATGATGAAGCCTTACTACTCCACCTACAGGAGGCATCATGCTTGCAGGATCTTTTCCTGCTGGGGGGCATCAATCACCCTGACATCTGCTGGAAAAGTAGCACAGTGAGCTGTAGGCAATCCAGGAGACTCCTGGAGTGCATGGAGGATAACTTCCTGCACCAGGTAATAGACAGCCCTACCAGAGGAGATGCGATACTGGACCTGATGGTCACCAGGGCAATTGAGCTAATTGTTGACTTCAAGATTAGAGGCAGCTTGGGCTACAGTGATCATGCACTGGTGGAGTTTGCAGTCCTGAGGGAGAAGTCCTTGAGGGAGGGCAGAAGGGAAAAGTCAGGACCTGAAAAAAAGAAAAGGAAAGTAAAATCACGGCTCTTCAAAGAATTAGTCAATAGGACCCTCTGGGAAACTGCCCTTGGGGACAAGGGAGCAAAACAGAGCGGGCAGATCTTTAAGGACGCTTTCCAGAGAGCACAAGAGCTCTTGATCCCCAGGTGTAAAAAATCAGGAAAGGAAGGCAAGAGGCCAGCATGGCTGAGTTGAGAACTGCTGGTCAAACTAAAGGGCAAGAACAAAATGCACAGGCAGTGGAAGCAGGGACTCATCCTGGGATGAGTACAGGGATGCTGCCCAGTTGTGTAGGGATGGGGTCAGGAAGGCCAAGGCATGGCTGAAGCTGAACTGGGCAAGGATTGCAAAGAATAATAAGAAGGGCTTCTAGAGGTATGTCAGCCAGAAAAGGAAGGTCAAAGAAAGTGGACCGCCCTTGATGAGCAAGAGTAGCAGACTGATAACAATGGATGAGGAGAAGGCTGAGGTACTTAATGACTTCTTTGCCTCACTGGCAGTGTCTCTTTCCACACCCCTCAAGGGGATGGACTGCAAGACAGGGACTGGAGGAGCCAAGTCCCTCCCACTGGGAGAGATGATCATGTTTGAGACCACCTGAGGAACCTGAACATACCGAAGTCTATGGGACCTGATGAGATGCATCCCAGAGACCTGAGGGAATAGTCTGATGTAGTTGCCAAACCACTCTCCATGATACTTGAAAAGTCATTCCAGGAATAGTCTGATGTAGTTGACAAGCCACTCTCCATGATATTTGAAAAGCCATGGCAGTCAGGTGAAGTCCCTGGAGACTGGAAAAAGGGAAACATTGCACCAATTTTTAAAAAGGGTAGCAAGGAGAACCCTGGGAACTACTGACCTGTCAGCCTCATCTCTGTGCCTGGGAAGATCATGGAACAGATCCTCCCAGAAGCTATGCTAACACATGTGGAGGACAGGGTGGTGACTCGAGACAGCCAGCATGGCTTCACCCAGGAGAAGTCCTGCCTGACCAACCTAGTGGCCTGCTAGGATGGAGTGACCACACCAGTGGACAAGGGAAGAGCTATGGATGTTGTCTATGTGGACTTCTGTGAGGCCTTTGACATTGTTCCCCACAACATCCTTCTCTCTAAATTGGAGAGATAGGGATTTGATGGGTGGACTGTTGGGTAGATGAGGAACTGGTTGGATGATGGCATCCAGAGTGTAGTCATCAACAGCTCAATGACCAGATGGAGACTGGTGACAAGTGGTTTCCTTCAGGGTTCCGTACTGGTACCGGTACCCTTTAACATGTTCGCCAATTACGTACAGGGATCAAGTGCCCCATCAGCAAGTTTGCAGATGACACCAGACTGAATGGTGTGGTTGAGATGCTGGAGGGACAGGATGCCATCTAGAGGGACCTGGACAAGCTCAAGGAATGGGCCCATGTGAACCTCATGAGGTTCAACAAGGCCAAGTGCAGGGTCCTGTACATGGGTGGGGGCAACCCCTGGTATCAGTGCAGGATGGGGGATGAAGGGATTGAGAGCAGCCTGCCAAGAAGGACTTGGGGGTACTGTTGGGTGAAAAGCTGGACATGAGCTGACAATGTGTGCTCTGAGCCCAGAAGGCCAACCGTATCCTGGCTGCATCAAATGAAGTGTGGCCAGCAGGTCAAGGGAGGTGCTTCCACCCCTCTACTGTGCTCTGGTGATACCACTCCTGCCTCCAGTTCCGGAGCCCTCAGCACAAGAAAGACCTGTTGGAGCGACTCCAGAGGGGGGCTGCAAAACTGATTAGAGGGATGGAACACCTCTGCTTCTGAGGACAAGCAGAGAGAGTTGGGGTTGTTCAGCCTGGAAGAGAGAAGGCTCCAGGGAGACCTTATTGCAGCCTCCCAGTACTTGAAGGTGTCTGATAAAAAAGGTGGGGCAGACTTTTAGCAAGGCCTGTCGCAATAGGACAAAGGGTAACCGTTTTAAACTAAAAGAGCATAGATTTAGACTAGATATAAAGACAAAAGTTTTGACAGTGAAGGTGATTGCCCAGAGAGGTGATAGATGCCCCATCCCTGGAAACATTCCAAGTTAGTTTGGACAGGTCTCTGAACAACCTCATCTGATTAAAGATGTTCCTGCTCATTTGTCATGTACCATGTTACCATGTAACATCATGATCAGTTTATAAACTGGAGCTGTCTGGGGTGGGAATCTGTGGTTGGGGACATGCTATCGGTCACTGGGTGGTAAGCAATTGGTACATTGTGCATCACTTGTTTCTGTGTATTACTTTATCAGTAGTATTATTCTCCTTGTTATCCTTGTTGTTTCCTCTTCTTTTGCTTTCCTATTAAACTGTTTTATCTCAACCCACAATTTTTTTTTTATTTCCTACATTTTTTGGTAGAATGGGAGGGTCTATTCTTCTATCTTTGCCTTTTGGAATTACTACAAATAATGGGAAAAAGTGCAAGTATAAATAAGTGAGTACAAAGGAGTAAGTCATACTGGACAGCGGAGGCAGAGGTCTTCCTTGTGGAAACTAGGAATTCTTGTCTTGAATAATTTATAAACTAGGTTTCTCCATCACAAATATTGGCCAGTCATACTCTGCTCACCTGCTTTTGATTCCTTTAGTCGGATTAATTACTATGTAAACAACAGGAGTAAAGAATCAAATTTGGTCTGTACCTCCCCCCCTTCCCAGCCACTTGGCCCACTCTCTATTTTCAAGGTTTATGTAGGAAGAACCTGTCAACAGCACAGGTCTGCATCAAAGGTCACAATATTTCAGTGCACCAGCTGTAATGCTGCACTGCAAGCAATCTCATTTGGTGAAGTCACAGTACAATTAATTGCTACATTAAAATAGAATTTGCATAGGGGTACTTATGACATTCCCATTAAAATCACATTAGTTCATCATGATTAACAATCTTTTACTGAGCATGGAACAAATTAATCTGTGGGTGCTTTGTTATACCTGTGCCCAGAAAAGCAACTTGCAGAAGTAGATAGGGGCCATGAATTGTTTCTGTGGTAAGATGACTATTCAGTGTCTGTTTCAAACCAGAGCAGGCAGAAAGTGAACCATGTCAAGGCTCTGTGTAAACAAGAATGCAAGAAATTAATAATTCACAAGAATCGCCAAGCAACTCAAAACCACATTTGCTTTCTCTGTGACAAAAGAGTAAAAGACAGGATCATTTCCAAAGATAGTTGCATGAGATTTTTTTTTTTAAACAGTGATGTTAATTATTTTGGATTTTATGAAAATCTTACTGTTCAGGCCAATGGCAACAGAGATCAATTGATGCTGAATACCCAAATACTTCACTTTTTCAGCCACTGTTTAGATGTGATCCATTGGTGTGATAGTTTTGACTAAGCTTTGCAGAGTACAACTCTTGAAAGTGAGGGGAAATGCAAAAAAATATAAATTTTGTGCTGATTTTGGTTCTCACAGATCACAAGTGGCTTTAGCCAACAGGGAAGGGAAGGGAAGGGAAGGGAAGGGAAGGGAAGGGAAGGGAAGGGAAGGGAAGGCTGCGGTGGGGTTAAGAATAACTAGGACAGGAAAGGGAAGGGAAGGGAAGGGAAGGGAAGGGAAGGGAAGGGAAGGGAAGGGAAGGGAAGGGAAGGGAAGGGAAGGGAAGGGAAGGGAAGGGAAGGGAAGGGAAGGGAAGGGAAGGGAAGGGAAGGGAAGGGAAGGGAAGGGAAGGGAAGGGAAGGGAAGGGAAGGGAAGGGAAGGGAAGGGAAGGGAAGGGAAGGGAAGGGAAGGGAAGGGAAGGGAAGGGAATACTGCTGTGGTATTAAGAATTACTAGTACAGGAAGGGTTTTCCCCAGTACAAGACAGACATGGACATACTGGGGTGAGTCCAGCAAAGGGCCACAAAGCTGATCTGTGGCTTGGGGTATCTGTCATACAAAGAGAGGTTGAGTGACCTTGGACTGTTCAGCCTGGAGAAGAGAATGGAGAGCAGGACACCTTATTGCTGTCTACAGTTACCTGATGTGAGGTTACAGAGAAGATGGAGACAAACTCTTCTTAGAGCAAGATGGTATTTCATGCTCCAAACAGACATTAGCTGGTTAAGCCTGAGCCAAAATGGATCCCAAAAAAGCACAAAAAACTCTGCTAGCAACTAGACAGCCCAGAAGCCAGTCATCCTCTGCAAAAAATGTTTCATTGATGTCATTGAAATGGCTTTGAAGAAAGATAAAGCCTCAGTATTTTTCATTTGTTACCTACTTGGTGCAAAAGTTTTCAAGGCTACTGGTAGTAAAGTGTTGTTTTCTAGCTGAGCTATATTTTTTTCTCTCCAATCCTAACCATTAGTTAAAAGAAAAAAACCCCTCACTATTCGGCTAAAATAAGGAGTGCAGATCTCTACAGCTCATCACTGCAGGAAATGAATAGCATTAAACACAGGGTTGTTTGTTCACCTCCAGATTTTTTCGTTTCCTCACACACGTACTTTACAGCAGAGTTTTGAACTGGTTAGTAATTGGGATCCTGAAGATTAACTTCCTGAAAATGGAACAGAATATATTTTGATTAACATGTTGACAGGTTAACAAAATGAAATTATTAGAGATAAGATGTTCATATATGCTTCAGAAGCCCATTGCAAAAATGTAAATGACAACAGTGGAATAAAAAGCAAGTTTAAACCTCTCCCTGATAATACTTTAAGATATACTGCTGAGGAAATCATGTTCAATTTATTCATGGCAGGTATAAATAATTTGCACTGGTTCTTTATATGGAACGAATTTCACCTTTTGTCTTCTTCAGTAGCAAATAAAGCATCATGTTGGCTTACAAATGTCACAAAGCTGAAGAAATAGTGAAGTGACCCATAACCTAAAATCCTAATCAACTTAAGAAAACACCTTAATAAAAATCATGATGTTCATAAGAAGTTAAATGAAAAGTCAAATCTGAATTCACAAAACAAATAATTCCTAATTTCTTGGGAAAACAAATACCCCACTATATTTAAGGTTATGAACCCGGAAAGTGATAAACATGTACTCCACATTTTTCTCAGAAAGATACCTTTGAACTTGGAGTTTCCTGTTATTTATCTCTGACAAGATGAGAATTTGTGGAGAGTTTGAGATAAATCCCTTCAAGGTCATAAAACCTTTGTGGTTTGCTGTCACTGTTTGTTTTGTTAAATATTAACGTTTTCCATTCATATAGACCACTTGTAAAGAGATCAAATTTTCTACACACAATGCTTCATTTGGTTCATGATAAAGTATAAAAGCTGTAGACCGGTAAAATTCCCCTCTGTGACCATACCCTACTGAATCAGCAGCAAATTCAGAAGCCTACCAGGCAGATATTATCTCTTTTCTATGTTTCCACTGAAACTTAATATACATAACTCATATATATGATGTAACATATAATGTAACAATATATTGAGAGAGAGAGATATATATAAACATAGTTTGGGTTGGAAGGGACCTTTAAAGGTCATCTAGTCCAACCTCCCTGCAATGAGCAGGGCATCTTCAACTAGAGCAGGTTGCTCAGAGCCCCGTCCAACCTGACCTGGAACGTTTCCAGGGATGGGGCATCTACCACCTCTCTGGGAAACCTGTGCCAGGGTTTCACCACCCTCGTTGTCAAAAATTCCTTCCTTAGATCTAGTTGAAATCTGACCTTTTTTCTTTTAAAACCGTTACCCCTTGTCCTATCGCTACAGGCCCTGCTAAAAAGTCGATCCCCATCTTTCTTAGAAGCCCCCTTTAAGTACTGGCAGGCTGCAATAAGGGCTCCCCAGAGCCTTCTCTCTCCCAGGCTGAACAACCCCAATTCTCTCAGCCTGAACTCAGAGGAGAGGTGTTCCACCTATCTGAGCATTTTTGTGGCCTCCTCTGGACCTGCTCCAACAGGGTGCAAAAGATAACAAAACCACCCTCGTGTACTGCACCTAAGCAAGAAAGGAAAACATCCCACTGCATTATATATATATATCTCAAAATATTGTTACATTACATAACCAAGAAAACTAAGGAAAGCATCCTGCTCTATTATACCTATGGTATGCTATATCCTGGCCAGCGGGTCGAGGGAGGGGATTCTGCCCCTCTGCTCCGCTCTGGTGAGACCCCACCTGCAGTGCTGCATCCAGCTCTGGAGCCCTCAGCACAGGAAAGACATATTATCTATGTCATTGTGAATTTGCTAATCCTTGGCTGCACTGATCCTGCTAAAATTTTCCGATTCTCCTCCCTTGGATCACTGTGTAGTTTATGTGAGCTCTTTAAAAGCAGTTTTTTAATTTCAGCTCAAATTCTGAAAGCTGTTTTATTTATTTACTATAAAAAAGTCAAATTTGCAAAATCTACAACCTGATTCACTTCCCATTTAAAAAAAGGCATCTTCCATTAATATTTCTGAAGGTATTTATTTTGAACATTTTTCTCTATATATTCACAGAAAACTAGCAGATTTTTCTCCCAAGTAATACCAAGCACATGTTACTGTACAGCTATATAGTCAAGCAATGTTCAGCCTTTATTTAATCTTACCTAGCAGTACATTTCTAGATGATTCTGATGGAAAGTACATGTTTCTTTAGGAAGCTTCTGTGTAGAAAATGGAAGGGTAGTTGTTCAGGACAGATTTTTAAGGACAGGCTAAGGGCTTTTTTTGTTGAGAGCAATTTGTTAGCCATTCGTTTTGTACTCATAGCTACTAATCGGCAGTAATGACATGCCCTAGGGAGGGAAAACCTCCATTTCTTGGGATCGACACACATTGCTGGCTAAGGAAATGGCGCAAAGCAAAAGATGCAGGTGAAGATCAAGTCACAGCCTGGTGAGTGGATGAAACTGTGATTACTGTACATAGGTCTGCACAAGTGCTTGAGCACCCATCAGACTTGGCTCATCCCTCTTATAATGCGCCGGCCATTGGATTTTGTAGTAGGAAAGTCAAGGGCAGCTCAAGTGAAACCGAGTTAACAGGGAGTTCCCGCATCACCCACGAGGCAGTGGGGAAGTGCAGTGTGGTTTTCAGTTTTTTATTCATAGGAGTAGCTCTAGGTCTGATGCTTTCTACGCTGCTTGCATCCTCAATTATGAGGCAAAACAGTGACAACCATTACAACAAAGACAACTAACCAGTGAAATTACCATTTATTCCAAAGTCACAATTGATATTTAAATGCCAAACGCCTACTGAAATTCACTGGGAAAACAAATGCCCAACTCTGGTTTGTGTGACTGGAAATATTCTCACAGAAAAGGTATTATCATCCTAAAATATTGTGGCTCTATAACTTGCTGCTGGTTTTTGTTTTAAACCAGGGTGTAGTTACTGCAACAGGCTTGTCTTATTATTCTCTGTCCCTTATGGGATGTGCCATCAGACAAACAGTGCACTGTAACAGATAGCGAATTGTCTCGCCAACATCTACAAATAGCAGCGTGATAATATTTTACGAATAACCAGAGTGAAAGAAATGCATTTGACTGCTCATTATATTAGCATCCCTGTTAGAAATATGCCTCAGCTCTTAAAAAATCCCCCAGCGTATGCATGATTACAAAATATGACATGGTATCAGTCTATTTTCCACAGCGCAGCGCATTGCCTGACAGCTAATGTGCTTTGCTGCACTGTTATTAGCTGTCTTGCTGCAATGCAGTATGTTACACAGAGTTACTCTGGTGTATACGACTCTGCCCTGCTCAGCCTCTGCATTCGCAGAGTAGATGCTGATTATCTTGAAATGGTAATAACATCATTTTCCAGTACGAACCACAACAGCGATCATATAGTTAACAAAAGCTGTGACTGTCAGCCAAATTGCATACTGAGCACAATTATTTGAACCATTAATTGGAGTATAGCATTTCCTCTTGAGATAACAATGATTAAAATTTATGCTGATAGATAACTTTAGGGTAGGGTTGAAAACAGATTTTTAAATGCACATGCAAGTCACACCTTCAAGGAGAACTTGCTGATAAGCCTGACAGTTTATCTTTGCTGTAATAGGGAGAAACGAAAGCAGCGTTGATGTGAAACAGCAGCATCCAGCCGACTGAAAACCGACGCTGCGTTTTCTAGGCAGCTCCTGTAAGATTTGTGCTGCTGTCCACCTGCAGATGGTCTGAGCACCTTTTATGTAAAATCAGCAGGCATAATGAGGCGTTATTAGACACTCAGCAGGAGCCTCTGTCCTTGTTTTTCAGAGGAAAAGCTCCACTTGCTGAGCTGATGAAGCATTAGAGTACCTTGGCCCAGATCTTCAGAGGTGCTTAGATAACTAACAGGTATTGATTTCAGTGAGCACCACGCATCTGGACACCAAGATACTAAATCACTGTCACTATATAGTCTCTCTGTAAGGGTCGTATACGATAATGTAATAATGAATCTGCTCGTGCCCGTCACGGTAATGTCAGTACCACGAGCTAAGGTTTTGTGACTACATAAGCTTCCCCTCAGTCAGCTGCTGGTGCAAAGCAGCCCCTGCCTCTCCATAAAAGATGAGCAAAACCCACGAATGTCACGATTTGCATTTGCTCAATTTACCCTGCTCTTAACCAGCTGCGAGTTCGGCCATGGTGGTGTGAGCTCAGCAGAGGAAACCTCGTCTGTGCCCTCCTAATCGGAAAGACTGACATCATCATGGAAACTCCTCGAATTAACAAAGCTGCGGAATTAACAAATCACCGTACCGTTGCTAAACTGCACACGTGTGCATAAGAAAATGCAGAAATGCGCATGGATCCACGCAAGTTGCAGCAGTCAGCAGTACTCAGCACAGTTCATCCTCATTACTCTGGATGAGGATTGGGAGATTAATCTTGTGCCACTTTTACTAACCTATTTTAACCTTCTAAACTCTCAAAAACTGGCAGACGTAAGCAGTCGTCACGAGGAGATAAAGTGCTGAAATTCAATTCATGTTCCCCTTTGAAAAATAAAAATAAAAAAAAATGCCCAAGGACTGATGTAGTCTATCATATTTTTTGTGAGTGACATTTTGGACCCAAACCCTTATTCTGTATCACAGTTCTGTGTGAATGCAAATACCCAAGGCTTTTATTTTTGGTCTGTAACTTCTGTATTAGTCTGGGGCTTGAGAATCTGGTGCCAAGAAAGACGACAGTCGCATGGCTGCCAGAGCAGGGCAAGCTTCGGTGGCCCACTCCCGTGGGGCGTGCAGATCCTGGGCAGTCAGGGCAGGGACTGCCAGCACGGCTGTGCTCTGCAGCAACGCGTTCGTTCTTAAAGACGTTGCGTCAAAAACCTGCAGGGTGGAAATAAATTACTCTGACTTCCAAATGTTAATATCCGTCTTATAAAGTGTGATGACTACATGAGGATACTTGGCTCCTGAGCATTCCCTTGCCCATGGACATAACTGTCTGAGAACTGCAGTATTGCACCTCTATATGATAAGGTCACTAAGTGCACAGAAGACCTGCACTCCCCACTCCTTTTCTATTTCCTTTGCTTATCCAAAGAGCATATGTGGCATATTACTGAGACAGGAAAGCCAGTCCCATTTTTTCTGAGCTGCACGGAAAGCCGGAGTGCCTCTCCCAGGTGTGATATTCTATTTACCAATAAGTTGAATATATTGCTTACTTGACCCTTGCTGCATCTGTCTTCAGGAGGATCTATCAATCAGCCCCTTCAGCTTGCTATAGCTCGTAGCTTAGATTGAAGAACAAAGGTTTCAAGACATTGGTCTGGATTTCTCCAGGTTCTGTAATTAAATAAGGCAAACCACAGCAGAATAATCAAACAGCATGTCTAAGGGTATTGTCACAGGTTTGAAAAATGATGCCTGGGAGAGATACAGAGCAATAGTTGTGAATATGGAATGTCAAAGAGATGCTGTAGGATCAGGATTTTCTTGTTGTGGAATATAGAAATAATCATTGTGTTCTTTTTATGAGAAACCTGAGGAATGCAAAGGTAGGGCAATATACCCACAGCATGGTGAGACTCAGAGAAAGAGATAACCACTTGATCTTTCTTTTTAACACTTATTCTCACATCACTGAATGTCCACTGCCCATTAGACACCAATTACTAAAGTAAATCAGAATGCATGGGCCAAATCTCACATGTTACTGCTTGTTAGCATTTTCTGCAGTCTGGCCTCACTGGAAAAGAGATGTGGTGAGTCTTCGAACAAATATCAAACAATCCATAAAATGTATGTATAAGATGATCCTCTTGAGCTTCTGTTCGGTGCTTGACAAAGGTTTCTTAGAGAGGTGCAACCCAGCTGTCCACTGGTTCCTCCTCTATTTGTTTTCTCTCTCTGTGTAGATTCTTTGCATTCTCCCCACATTGACTCTGTCGCTGGAGTAATCCATCACAGCTAACCATCTCGCATGTCATTAATGTTATTGCCATTCAGGCAGCAAAACATGCACAGAAATATGAAATATAAAAAGACCCTCTTCTCTCAAGGAAAAAAGAAACTGAAAACTGGTCATTGTGTAAGTCTGGTGTTTTCAGTTCCAGGAATCATTCTCTATTGTCTGGTGCAGAGGAAGTTGTCACATCTGTACAGCTGGGGTACAGAATAGAAAAAAATCTTTGATAAATGTCAAAGCTGCATAAAGGGCTTGACCCAAGAGTCACTCTCTATGATTTCAGCTTTGTTTTCCAGTAATTTCTGTCATTCTCAAGACAATTATTTGCACTGACTCACAAAACAAAAGCAGAATGCCGATAAGGAAATTATCATGACTTGGGTTTTCAATTTGTATACAAAAGACTACAGCCACATAGCCATAGCTTTCTCATGACTCAGTGTGAGGAGGTTCATGTGATCTGCTAGCACAACCCCCTGCAGATGCACCTCCTCTAGGTGGGGTTCCCAGTGACTTCACTGAGAACAGCTCTGTGCTCCTGGAATCCAGGGAATTTCCTTATTCACCTAAACTGCTTGGCCTCACACTTCAGCCCACGTCATAGATCACTTCCAGTCCTCTGAAAACCTGATTTCTGCTCCCTGTAAAAAATGGTTTAAGGACAACTCCTTAATTTAAACTTTGATTTTATGTGAGGGGAGCGGAGTACTGCCTTGTTATTGGCATTTACATACAGGTGAAGTCACACATGATGTTAGGGGTTGTCAAACCCCAACAGAGGTGAGGCTGACACATCTCAGTTCCCTCAGGTCCAGCCAGCAGCAAGGCTGAACCAGTGTTCCCCATAGGCACAGAGCACATGCATACATCACATGTATACATTATATATACATACATACCTGGCTGGCCACACAGATCAACAGAGACCGAAAACACCACACTCCAAAAGACACAAACAGCACCAATGGCCTCATCCTGTCCTCCCGTCTGGCAGTTCACGCCGAAGGTCCCTTACTGGGGAATACAATCGTGCAAGCTGGATCCCTCCAGCAGCGGAGCTCAGATACTCAGTCTGCCCAGCATCTGCCCCAGGATCCCAGTCTTCCCAGTTACTGGCACCTGGACATAAAAGCCCCGGAGGCTGCAGCCCTGCTCCAGCTGCTGGTGCGGATGTCTCTCTGGCGTACACACACACACACGCAGGTGGGTCTCAGCTGACCTCCAGACCCTTGGGCAGTTGGCCTGGACCCTCTGGCCCCTCCAGCAGACACCTCAGTCTCTCCAGTTACTGGCACCATGGACACAGGAGCCTCCAGCCCCATGTCCCACCCCAGGGGCTGCCACTGAGACCCACACACACCCCTGCACACAGGACAGAGCCCCTGGCCTGGGAAAGTAGCGAGAAACGGGGTTTAGTGAGAGAGGCCAGGACAGACTGCGCCGGCCACACGCAGACAGGCAGGGTGCACTGACCAGACCCTGCTTGCACAGCACCAGCCTCTTTTGTCCCATATCCCTCTGTTTTCCCACTCGCTCCTCCCCAAAACACCTTCATCCTCCCTGGGAGAGCTCATAATAAGTCCTGTGTAATCTTGAAATGCCCTTCCCCTGCCCTCCCATGGTCATCTGCACAACCCTGGCAATGACCCCTCAGTCTGTGGGGTGATGGGGACCCTCTCCTGTTGGCTCATGTCAACGGATGTCCCCCGCCCCACGGGCTGAGGTTCCCCAGGGCAGCCCAGGGGTGTGGGTTGGGGCTTGTGTCCGTGACGGGGTCATTGGGAGCCCCCATGTCCTTGTGCCCCGGAGTCCTTCATGGTGGAGGATGAGCCTCTGGGTGGCTCCTGCAATGCCCCAGATGGGTGTTATCGGGGTGCCCCCCACTGGGGACTCCTCTGTGCATGGGGACCAGCCTCTTACCACATAACCTAACACAAAAAACCTCTTAAATAATTTGCTTAAGGCTATACATTTGCCGTGGATCAATTACTTCAATGAAAGCTTTCTGGTGTTCTGGTGTTTTTGAAAACCTAGACTATTTTTAGTTACCAAAAGCTAGATTGAAAATGCGCATCTGAAGAAAGTCTTTTAAGTACTCATTTCCTTAAATGTGCTCTCATGTTTAAGTGGGTTTCTTTGTAAAAACGTTACTCCAGATGAAATTTATTTCCTGTGATATCCTGAGTGTTTCTACCTGCAGGGTTGATGCGAAGTACAAACTTCACCTCTGCATGAGCACTTTAAAAAGCCATACTAACTGTTTGGGAACAAGCTGGCAAAAATGAATTCATTCTGATGTAGCTGAACTCCTAAGTAAACCTAAGTAAACCATCCTTATAAGCTCATTTTAATAGGAAGTTACTCTTTTTATAATAATGAAATAGAATAGGGAGCTGCTAGCAGAATCATAATTTAGTTACTGAAAAAGCTTTATTGCAATGATCCAGTGAAGAAAGTTTGTCCTTAAACTGAAATGCTGTACTCCAAAGCTTATGTCATAGTACATAATGCCATCAGAGAGAAATCATCAGAGCGCCTTGCAAAGAAGAATGATTAGAATGTGTGAAGTGGTCATATAAAAAGCGATAGGCTCCCTGTGGTCTGAGGAACTTAGGCTGCTTTGCTGAACAGCTAGGCTATTTTTAGAAACTAAGATACATTATTTATACTGAAAATAATAATTTTGAAAAGTTACTGATCCAAGACATATCTGAGTCACAGATGAGAAATCACAATTTGATAAGGCAGTATGACTTTAAATAACACTTGGTCTTAGGAGCTTTTTTAGCTAATGAAATATCCATAGCACGGGTATAAAAAATAACATTACCTTCACATATTTCATCTCTTCATCTCTTTTTTTTTTTTCTTTATTGGAAGTTCTTTTAACTTACGCTTTGATCCTGACAGTTTCTATAATTATGCAAATTTAGTTTGTTGTAATATTTAGTCAGAGAACTGTTACAAGCTCCAAGAAGATCCTCAGTTTTTAAGCACTTTATCTCCTCTATTTTGCTCTGTGCCTTGAATTTTTCCTGGCATTGCCATAGGTTTTTTCACTTTTCTTACCATTTCTGAAATTAGTCCATGCAGCTTATGGGAAGACCATCCTCTTACCTTCTGTTATGCTCAAAGCTTTGCTATGGACAGAGAAGAGAGAACACATGTCAAGACAAGAATTTCATAGTTAATAGAGTTAATGTTTTAACAGGTTAATAATCCCATTTATTAGTTTAGTAACAACACAAATTAATACAGAAAACCCTCAATATCTGTTAGATATTTTATATAGAAGAACCTTCTTAGTACCTCCTCCTTTTCTTTTGTGTTGTGGTCCCCCTGCCAGTGCTATTCTGGGTGATAATGCTGACAGTCAATATCTGGGGGTGTCAGCGTCCTGGGGCCTTTGCGCGGAAAAGGGTTGGGAACAGAGGCGTCTTCCTCCTCTTCATTGTCTTGAGGTCCACATGGGTTTATTTTTATATATTTTCTTATCGTTTTTTCTTAATTAATTCCAGGTTGCTCATTTTTTTCTGTTCTCTTTGTGACCTCAAAAAGTCGTTTTTCCTGAACAAGATCTTTAGAGCAAGCCAGAAGTTTGCCCTGTTGTCCATTTGATGAGTTGTCCAGTTGTTACCTTTTTTAGGTAATCCATACATCTTTATACTTACCTTTGTGAAAAAGAGTATGGATTGTGAGAAGTATGTTTCCTTTCCAGCCCCAAATCATCACTGGAGATACATTCATATTCAGATCTCCCCTTCTCTGCTCTTTTCCCTTTTCTTCTCGCACACCAGTTTTCTTAATTAATTTCTCAATTAATTAGGGAATAAATTAAATATTAATATCATAAAAATACTGGAGGTACTAGGATTTAAGTAAATTATTAACATGTTATTTGACACTCCAAATAAAACACTTGGGCAATGCAATGTTCAAGTACTAGAAACTTGCCTTGCACTAATACAATTTGTAATTGGCAACCATACTTCATGCAAGCAAGATATTGGGCTTAGGCCAGGAAATATAACAGCCATTACTTTAAAGTCTACTCAAATTTTAATATTATTTTAAAATCTGTTTTTAATTTTAAAGTTGGAGTTGATTTAAATCAATAAGGGTAAATGTTCCTTATCCCTGTTGTTGCGGGATACATAAAAGAGCCCTACAGTACAGTGCCCTCATTGTTGAAATACAAGTAGTTTTTACCCAGCCTTTTCATCTGCATTCTAAAACATCTTAAGCTCCTGTCCCTCCATGCTAGAGCATTTAAAAAGACCAATACAGGAATAAAATGAGTAATCAGAAATTCATTATATTGGTCAGTGGGCTGCATAGACTCGCCTAAACTGAAAGGTGTCTGGGTCAGGGTTTGTTTTACATGATGTCTATATGGTGGAAACCTGATTCCTGGATAACTAATATTACATGGCTGTAAATACACCACATCATCTGCTATAATCTCATTTCATGACTTTTGCACATGCCAAGGATGCTTCAGATATTTATGTTATGAAAATTTGAGGATGTTTAAAAATTATTTCGACTTGCCTTCACATCCTTTTGTATTAAAGTCGTCCTCATCACAAGTTCAATAAAGACAGACTCAGAGGGAACCATAAAACTTTCTGTAAATTATATGAAATACCCTTTGATTCCACAGAATGTCAGTCTTAATGCCCTGGTACATAGGCTAGAAATGAAGAATGTGTATATCTCATAGAAAAGTGGGAATCACTCCTAAAATTGCGTCAAGTTTCTGGTTTTAGCTCCATAAAAATGGGAAGTGTAGAACCTTTACATTATGATTTTTTATACACTGGTTTTTACCATAGGTGACATACCATAGGATGAATTTCATCCACCTTGCATCTAACCCAGGAATACATCTGAGGACATAACATGGAAGGGGCAAACACCTGCATCTTGTAACTTATTTTTTTACACTGAGATGAAGATTTGTCACTACAGCTATGGACCATAACCTTTCTAAATGAGGCATGCTGCAAACACAGAATGGAGCAACTACTTCTACCAATTACCTACCCGATGTCTTTATTCTAGTAAAACAAAGAGGCTGAGGCCTAAGCCCTGCTTTGCAACCAGCCAGGCTTTGGTCACAACCATGTTCCCTGGAACAGTTTTAGCCCAGCCCTGCTAGTCCTATCCCTGACCATGTTCAGGCACAGTTTGGAGATGCAAGTGCCAGGAAGTGTTTCCCAATGAATGGATGGTGGATGGATGAGTGTGTGGGTGGATGGATGAGTGTGTGGGTGGATGGATGGATGGATGGATGGATGGATGGATGGATGGATGGATGGATGGATGGGTGGATGGATGAGGCTACCCTCTTCTGACAGAGGAGAGAGTTTAGCCATGCAGAGGTGAACTGTGTCATGTCCCTTGTTCTCTGGCCAAACAACAGCCCCTGGCACATTTCATTCAGTAGCATGGAGACAGCCAGAGAGTTTAATCCCTCTTTTATTTAAATAAATAGCAGCCCCTAACCACTTAACATAGTTGAAAAGTTTGTTTCATGATTCTGCTCCACAAAAGTATAGATGTATTGCTAGTAGGTACAGTCAGGTAAGACTCATACACGCCTGCCTTTTCATGTTCCCCTGTACTTTTTCTGTATCTCACACGTTACTTCTGTTTTCCTGTACTGTCGTCCATGCAAGACCTGGCTGTGCGTGGGTTCCCAGAGCAGGAGTGCAGCAGGAGCATGCTGCGACTGGTGCTGTGCGAAAGCTGTCCTGGTCAGCAGTCTGCATCTGTCCTCCCTGCCCAGCGACCTGGCCTGGCTTCAGCTTCCCAGAAAGTTGGCAAGCTGGGGAAATGCTCAACTTGCTCACTTTTTGCCAATGAGTAGTGGCTGAGACCATGCAGGGAGAATATCTTGAATTACTTTCCCTTGTTTGTCATGAAGATGTGTATGTTCAGAACGATTGCTCTAAAGGATGTACACAACACATGCGTCTGTGTGTTGATGTGATGTGTGCAATCTCACATTTTTTACAGTGTAATTCAATAGAAAATCATTATCTATCAATAGAAAACTATTTAGATTTTTCCCATTTGTCTTTGTCAAGACCATTTCCCAATGTGAGTCTCTCAGGAGGTTACATCCATCTAGGTATGTGCTTTCAACCACTATCATGCCTGTGGTGCCTCGTGATCATTAAAAGGATTTATCCTGACAACATTATCTAAGACAGTGAGGCACTGCTATCCCTATTTTACAAATGGGGAAATGAAGTGCAGTAGCTGACACAGGACACTTAGGATGTCCATGATGAAGCTGTAAAATGATCCAGGTCGTCTGAGTCCAAGTTCGTGTCCCAGGCCCTGGGAATACACTTTTCCACCAACTCTACGATGTCCACACCTGTGAGGATACTGGGGACAGTCCATAGTGAAAAAAATGGCTATGAACATTTTAAGTTATATCAGAGCAACAAGCAAAACAGAGAGAACAATGCTCTTTCGGAAAAACCTGTATATGGCAAAGCATGCATGAGGCGTAGAAAAACACACATTAAATCCACTTACAAATTTCTTTAGATTCTGTTGGATTGTACTTGTTACAGAACAAGACTCTTGCTTTTCCCATTGCTTGCCTGCATTTTGAGCTGTCATCGCTCTGTTGTCACACAAGCTTTGAAGCACATTCCTTGTGAACCCAGAACGGATTCAGCAAAGCTTTTAAATACTTGCCTGAAGTCAGTGGGATAACTTGAGGTGCAAAGCTCAGCAAGGTGAGTACCCAGAGGAGCTGTAGGTTTCAGGGTCACCCTCCAACACCCACCGAAATCCGCAGGAATCCGTTCACAGGCCGCAGCAGGATTCTGTTCAAGTCCATTTCCACTTTAGCTTGCAGAAGACATGAAATACAAGCAGTATTAAACAAGGGAAATAATTCCACACTTTTTGCTCAAGCCAGTCAGCTCAGAAGGTCCATGCCTGCGGTGCATGGACACCCATTAGTGCACGATGCCACTCCTGTGCGAAGGGGGGAGTCTGCGCTTTCTGAGAAGCGGTGAAAACCCCTGAACCAGAAGTTAAGCTCAGGGACTGCTGGCAGCCGCGGAGGCAGCGAAGGGGCTGCAGATCTGGAGCACTGGGGCCAAGGTCTGCGTGCTGAGCCAGACCACGAGGAGGCGAAACCGGCCTGAAAGGATGAAGTGAGCTGTCGCTTAAGAAGATGTATCATATCAATTACAGGAGAGCAAAAAGCTTGGTCCAGACCAGCAAAATATAAGACAAAGTGAAAGAAGGAAAACGTGTATCTGGTGCAAAGGAGTACGAATGATCTAATGAAGGCGGCTGCCACTTTACATCTCCCAGGCTCATACTAATCCCTCAGAAAGTACCTCCGGTAACGCAGTTAACAAGGTCTCTTTCTTTCTGCCACATCTTGCTTTGCTCATTTAAGTGGGAGAGAAGAGAAGGAAAGCCTACCAAAGCTTTCATCTGCTCAACTGAAAATAAAGGTCTGCTGCCTCTATACCGCGACGCAATCACCTTTCGGTCGCTGTTCGCACACTGTCCCCCACCGCTCGGCGCTCAGCTCCGCGGCAGCACGCGGAGGAGCAGCGCCGCAGCTGCCCGCGTCCGCGGCAGAGCACGGAGGGGAAGCCGCCGAGACAAGGGAAGCGGCACAGACGGCCTGAGTCACGCCGGGAGGCAGGCAGAGGAAACGGAGCGGGAGCGGAAACGAACAAGCGAACCCAGCTCAAGGCTGAGCTGCGCCCAGAACAAAGGTCCAACTACAAAACAATTTATAGTGCTGTAAACAAGAAAGGAAAATATTCTGCACATGGAATGAGGGAAACAGCTGTGTCCATCGCTGTGTTCTCACACCCTCCCAGCCAGCGACATCCCCTCGGTGGTGTTTCACAAGCATGCACTGAATTCCCCTGCGAGGGAGGCGCTGACCTTGACCAAGGACACGTTACTTCCCAGCCTGCGTCAGGACCCGTGTAAAACCTGGCGCAGGTCGACGTGCATTGGTGCACTTGACATGAGTCTCATCAACCATGCCAGTCTGGCTTGGGGCTCCACATCCTCTGTATTTCCCCCTCCAGCTCTCAGGTTAAATGAAAATTAGCAAACTTCATAGCACTGGGTATCCTGTGGGTTTTGGTGATGAGCCATTGGGGTTTGGAAGGCAAAAGTTGTTTAGTTCAGAAGGCATATGACAAAACTGTAGTCTGGACTATGAGAAAATGTATTCCCCTCCAAAGGGAGCACAAAGCGTCACCTTAATCCCAGTGAAAAAGAGACTGAAATTTAAAACCACTTTGTCTCCAAGGATGAAGACGTGGGTTTTCTGTGTCTGAAAAATCAATGTAATGTGTCAGATAATGAGATAAACATGTCTAAAGAATCTAAAACCATAGTTAAGGACAAAAACCAATGACTGACAATATTTTGGCTACAAGATATTGCCTGGAAATTTAATATTTTACACTTAGCATATTCTTCTAAAATACCTGTAACTCAGCACTGCCAGAGATTTGGTAGCAGAGAGAACAGTCAGCAGACCTCATCTGACTCACTGCTTCCCACGTTCTAGGCTGCTCACCTTCTGGGATCACCTGGCATTTTCCCACTGTCTTCTCTGCAGCCAGTGTCACCTCGGACCACAGTGCTGCTTTGCTGCAGGACCGTCCTTGGGTCCAAGAATAAACCTGTAACATGTAGGGTCGTGTAATTTTCACACCACTGACAAAGTTCTTTGTAGGACCTACTTGACTATTGTGTTTCAGTGCTTTTGAAAAAGAATGAGGTCATTTCAGTTTCTTGCATCAATGTAAACCCCCCTTCTCCCTCAAATGACATATTTTTCTTTCTGCTCTAAAGTTTGTCTCAATTCTGGGAAATCAGACACCCATGGGTTTCAGGTCTCTCTGGAGACATGTTAGACTGTCTAAGCACCATTTCAGTCCTCAAACCCTCTGCCCAGCTACAGCCCAACTTTACAGGAGCCTGGAACCTAAACTGACAGCAACAGCCATTAGGTGCTTATGTCTGTAGCTGTTCCAACCCACCAGGAGCGTGTCCCTGCTGAGCTGCTCAGAGCTCACACCACAGGCTCAATGCCCTGCTACTGACCCCATTTGAGGCTCAACATCGGCAGTGCCCTTCCTGTCCTCACAAGTAAAGTACAGCCACGTAAATCTCTTGGAGCAGGTTCAATCCAAGAGCTCAGTGACTTGAGGCAGCCGCTGGTGGGAATGTACACTCTGCTTTCATTCTCTTTGGAAGGAAACATGGGAGCATAGGCAGAGAGCAAGCCACTGATTATTCAGGTATGCCCCAGCAGAGAAGAAGGGAAAAGAAGGGGGGCACAGACCACACCTATAGGCCACATTGGCAATAGCCTCTGAGGTCCTTCATGGTAAAGTGTTGACCTGGGTCAAGCTCCAGCAACTAAAAAGGATGCACTGATTGGGAATGCCAAGTGCAGCCAGGTATCCACTACTTTTATATGGTAGGGATTCATGAGGGGTCCTCTCCTATTAGCCACATCATGTTTAACCCATTATTTTCTCTGAAAATTCCCTCCTTACGTGCCTGTAATGTCTCCTTGCATTGCACAGAGGAGTCTACATGCTGTACTGAAGACAGAGGGTTTTCCTGGCTGGCAGTAATAGCTGGTCACTGCAGCAACTGACGACCTGATTGACTCTGTCAAAGGAAATGCACTAGAAATTATTATAATTTAGCACAAAAGGCTCAAACAATCAAGAAAAATACAACTTAGTGTCAGAATTATGGCAGCCTATATCTCAGTGCTGATGATTATAAGAATATTTTGCGTTAATTTGGAGGGGGAGGAAGAGGAAAAAAAAAGAAAGGAAAAAGTAGACTGAACCTCAACCTGAAGTTTTAGTGCGATTTTCATTGTAGTGAGGTCTAGCAGACTGTGAAAAGCCTCCCAAGGGAAGTGATGGCATCTCCATCGATTGGGTAATATAGTTGCTGTATTTTGTGCCTTTGGTAAAGCCTGAAAACCTGTCTCTGAACTGAGTCCAATCCAGGATACCCCTTTCTAGAGAAAGCAGAATGCTTAATAAAGATGCCAGAATATTTACTTAATTTTTGCAGTTTTAATGCCTCTAAGTTGAATGAGCAAGCCATATGCTTGCAAGCCAAAGTATCCCTTTTATGTTTTGAACTAGAACTGTTCCCTGAAGTATAGGCAAACTTGTAAAACACTTTCTTTTTTTCACCACCATAGCCGTTTTATTCTTCCTCTCTCCAGCCCCTCATTTAATTAGGTGTTGGACTCCTAAGTAAATCTCTTCTATGCTTGTTCTTCCTACGTTTGGGACCATGGCAGCTCTTGCTTACCATTTAGCTTCTGATTTGTACATTCAAGGGATAAATGAACCAAATAATGCGCAATGGTTGATCATACAAATACTCTAGTCAACATCTGGCATCTGCCTATTCACATGTGCGTGAAGGAAAACTAAGTCAGAAACGCTCAAAAGTAATCTACAGAGTCATTTCAGCAAAACTCTTGGAGGATTAAAGAATAACAGTGAGGATAATCATACCTGGATCCTAGCTAGCATTTTTCGGCTGTAGAGCTTAGAGTGTTTTACAAAGTAGGTATCTGAAGCTCATAACTTAAAATGGAAAAACAAATGCATAGACTATTCTATGATATGCAGGGGATGTGAAGAGGGTATATCATGGGACTTATATTTTAAATATAAAATTTAAATATAACATTTAATTATATTAAAAATACATTTATATTATATAGCATATTTTATATATTAATATATAGTATATATGTTATATTTATATATTAAATATAATATTTGAATATATTACAATATTAAAATATATTTTGTGTGCACAAACTATTCGGTTTACCTGTTTTTGTTTACTGTTACATTACCCCTTAACCAAACTCAGAAATATTTTCTCCATATTTTACACCACTGGCATTTTATGTCCTTCTACACACCTGTTCTTTTCCCAGGTAAATAAAATTCTGAGCACTACATGTGCCCATTTCAGTGGAAGCAGAATCAGTGCTAATGCACTGGTTTCAGGTGCCCACCCTTAGCTCCATAAAATGTACCCAATTAATTACATGCAGTATAAATTCCCTCAACACTGATTATCTTGGAAAAAAGGGCTTCAGAGTCAGCAATCACAGAATCACAGAATGGTAGGGGTTGGAAGTGACCTCTGAAGATCATCTGGTCCAACCCCCCTGCCAAGGCAGGATCACCTAGGGCAGGTTGCACCGGAACATGTCCAGTGCGAGAAGGAGACTCCACAACCTCCCTGGGCAGCCTGTTCCAGTGCTCCGTCACCCTCACAGTAAAGAAGTTTTTCCTCATGTTGAGGTGGAACTTCCTGTGCTGCAGTTTATGCCCATTGCCCCTCGTCCTATCACTGGGCACTGCTGAAAAGAGACTGGCTCCATCCTCCTGACAGCCACCCTTCAGATATCTATAGACATTAATAAGGTCCATTTATAAGGCAATGCCTTATAATGTAAGAGGAACCTATATGACATTTTTAAAAGCTCTCCTCTTTTGCCAATTTCCAGATGCCAGAAACATCTGGATGCTGGAGAAAATTTCAGTGGAGAGAATGAAGCTCATCTGGGAGGAATGGGGAGTGATCAGGAGGACAGAGTAAAAAGACAAACAAACAAAATGTGAGAAAATGCAGATGAGTGAGAATGGGTAGGTCCAGCAGCAGCACGCAGAAATGGCCTTGCAGCTCACTGACAGCCATATGAGCTGGAAGAGCAGCAAGCAAAGATAAATACAATTAAGATTCAGCTAGTATTCACATTGCTGAAGAGATTGGCTTGTCTCAGATGCATTCACGTATTATAATTCAAATCAGCATGCATCAGCAAGTGTTAGCACAAAGAAAATCTTATTCTGCTTTTGAATGGTAAAACTCTGTTGGAAGGATCGTCCTTTGGCCTGTGTTAGTACCGAGCCTGGCACTGTGTGGCGTTGAAGTACGGCAGGTGTTCTTTGAAGTTACTGCCATAAGAGCAATTACAATAACAACGGTACATTAGACGTATGGACTTCCTCAGCACCCACCTTGGGCAGTGGTGCTAGGCTACAGGTCAGTTCTTTCTGCACGGGCTATGTAAACCCTTTTACCCCGCACCTACTCCTGCCCTTGTTGCAGGACAGAAGGGAATATGTTGTCTGATTTTCTTCCTGCCTACAGCAAAAGCAGCAAAAAAATTTGAAACTATATGTAACCTTCATTAGGAAGAGGCCCTCTTTTTTTTTCCTTACATGTGCTGAGAGTTGTATCACTTATTCTTATGTATCTGTGAACTCAGAATCTAATGTAAGTTATTTACCGAGGACCCTTGTAAGAGATATAACCAACTTCATCCTTTAAATGAACTATCATCGGGTTGTGCCACATAACGGGTTGTGCCACAATATTGCAAGGTTCCCATATCACCCCCAGATCAGTGATCTATGGGAGTTCAAATGCAGAAACTGCAATGGAAAATAATGCTTGTAGATCTTGCAGAGTACAGATAGTTTGCAAGTAACATTATTTAGCATGTATAGGGTTAAATAGACTTGATTTCACCTGTCAAGTTTAGTTGCCAAATATCACATGTACAGGAAGAATGGAAATTTTAAAAGAAAGAGAAAAATTACTTGCTGGACTAGTAAATAGGTGAATTTACTTTGTTTGTAAAATAGGTACTTATTTGTGATGTTGTACTGAGTTAATGGGTCTTAGATTTTGCTATTTGATTGTTCAAGAAAATATCTGAGCATAAAAATACCATCATGCTGTTTCTGAACGGTGACAAGTTTCCCTGGTATTGAGATCTTCCCACTAATCACTGCAAGAATAGTTAGTGCTGTTCACCTCTAGACATCAGTTTACTTTATACCTTCCTGCTTTTACAAATCTTGAAACTGGAGGTGCCTAGCAGCCTGTCCATGCACACAGGCCCTAATGAAACCATGAGCTGAAGTAATCTGGTCCTCCCGTGGTGGCTTGCCTCTTCTACCCACGCTCTGGCTCTGCTGGAGGGGACAGCAGTAGCTGCAGTCTGCCTCCATCCCCCCAGTCTGGTGCAACGCCGTGCCCCATCAACGTCACAGCTGCGTTCACTTCTGCGCTTCCCCAGCTGTGCAATTTTGATGCTACATGCGTAGCTTTGCATGACAGTGGGGCATATAGCCCCTTGACTTCCCTCAGCTGGAACCACCTCGCGTACACCTGACTTCGCATTGCTTTCCAAAAATTTGTATCTTATTGCTTCTTTCACAAAATTAATGCACTCAAACTTAACATCATTGTTCACAAAATATTTTGCTCACCAGCTTTTCATTGATTGTGTTAGTTTGATGGTGATTAGGAGCTTTGTTCTTTGCTTTCATTATTCTTACACAATCATGTCTTAACAGTGGCACTGACAAGAACAAGCCTCCTTAATGAGAGTGCGAAGAGGCATGTGAGGATCCCGGTTACACAGCTGTGCAAAGCACTCCACCAAATCCACCTGGAGCTTGGAGAGCCAGGGTGAGTCTGCTCCATCCTCCCCACTTTGAGAGGTTATGCAGAGACCTGACACATTAATGTACCAGGTAAGCACAAAGTGTGCACATATATCAGTGAATTAAAGGTGCCCAAGGTCTTTCTTTGGCCCTGAGACCACCAGGTCTGGACTAGCTTGCGTCCATAGAGCAACCTCTCAGAGCTTCCAACATCAGGTGGCTCTATCCAGGCAGTCCCTTGGAAATAGCCCTTGCACCATACCCAGGAATGGTGTGGGTGAGGGTAAACTGGCATGAATGAAAAGCACGTAGGGACCCTACTAGCAGGTTAAATCAGCTCCTGTGCCCATGAACATTTTTTCATCACTGTTTAATCCACAATCATCTGTTGTGGAGGAAAGGAAGGGGAGAGGCATCTGCTAATTTTTTTCACTTCCCATTATACTGGAGCTTACTTTATCTTTACTCTGGAAGCAGCAAGCCTTGTGTTGTCTTTGCAACAGATACTTCCAGGCGGAAGCTGTGGAAGCTGTTAGGGAGCAATGGACTCCTACACATTGCTTCGCTACGCTCAAAAATGCTGAAAGCCATTCCCATCCCCACCTGCTCCCTCTCTCAGTCTTCTGAGTTAAGTCATCCCCTGAGTGTTACCCAGCGCTGCGTTAGTCCTCCCGTGTCTGTGGAGGACCCTGCAAACCCATGTACGAGACATGTGACGTTCTCAGCAGCAGTGAGCTCTGGCGGCGTGGGTCCGTCTGAGCCCAGGAACTGGTTGGGCAATATTCATATTCACTTTGAGAGGCAGCTGCCTGACTGTGACTCACAGCAAATAATGTGTGTCCCTAAGTCATGTTGGAGGGAAGCATTATGTATAGTCCTTAATAAGTAGCACTACGCCTTTCTATTTACTTCCAGTTTTCAGGGGATCAGCCTGTCTTTTTAAACCTGTGTCAGTCCCACTTTTTTCCCTTCCGTTTCAGTCTGCAAGGATGCAGTGCTGGCCTTTAATCCCTGAAGGAAATGTAAGCAGGAAATATTTAACATTGGGCAATCATAATAGAATTATTATTATTTATTGTTCAGATCCTGTGAACAAATCTGGAAGGACTTGAAGATCTGACTCCCCAAAACACTTACTACACAACAGAGGTGAATCACTGTTTCCAGGCTCCAGGAGCTAATGCCTGTTCAGACTAATCCATTGATTTTGTGCATTGCTCGCAAATAAAGCCTCCTTTTACCCCTCTCCCCTCAGGGCTTTTAAATCAGGCTTCTACATATGAAAAGCTTTTCTGATTCCTGTAATTTGTATGAGATGGATTCTGTGGGAATGTTTTTTTCCTGTCTTTAATTACTTCCTCATCAGCTCAGTTCACAATGCTCCGAAAACACAGCAGTAGTACCCTTCAGCATTTTACTTTGTCCTCCTGTGAAAAGAAAAGCTCTGATCTGATTCTACCCATATCTGAAAAAGGTGGTGCTTTATTTTACTGCTGCAGAATGACAGCATATGAATATAGAGACGTATCAAATAGTATTCACACATGAACAAGTAACTGCAAGTATTGGCACTGCCAAAGGAAAGGTGTCAGGGAAAGATCACATTGTCATAAACCAAGAGAAACTACGGATCAAATTAGGTGCTGAGCATATTGAACACACATCAGGAACTAAATAGTTCTTTCCTTTTAAGAAACCCGAAATCTCTGTTTTTCGTATGCTAAAAAACAGGAATCATTCAGATATTACATTTAGAAATGATTTAAAATTATTAATAGATTTTAAGAGCATGTTACAGGTCTAAGCTTTACATGTACCAGATGGTTATAAGTACGTCATGTACATAAGTACCATGATAATTGGCAAACTATTGACCTGATGAGGTCAACAATAATTTATTTATTAAAATATCTGTTAATCGTCCATTAAGCTCTTACCCTTAATTTATATATTAAGGTTTAATAAAAAGCACGAAAAAATGCCTCCTTTCCTACTTGTGCAGTAATGACTCAGAACATAGCTTGCAATGCTTTTTAATAACTTTTCTGTGGAGCAGTGTAGTACATGTTATGAGATGTTCTGAAAATAATACAATATTAAGTATTTATTTCCTACTAGCAGAAGGAACACAAGATCTGGTCACTCCATGGTTCCTCACACCTGTAGAAAGAACTTCAAAGCCATAAAAAACTCCTGGAAAGCGGAAATAGAAATGTGTATTTGGAGGCACTATGCAGTCTCCAGCAGGGTGCTTTCCCTTACGTGTTTTGATATACCATTCAACTTCAGAGCCATCACGATATTTTGTGTCTGCTAGGCAGCTTTTGTTCCAGAAGCCCAGAGCCCGTTACAAACAGAACCACCCTTTCACAGTAGGCTGGATAATTATATATTGGCATTACTATTTCACAGGCTGGCGAAGGAAACCGGCGCCTGGCTCGAAGTCACACAGATAGTTGAGACAGGAGGGCCGCGGTGGGTGTTTTGAGCAGCGGTTCAAAAGCTGAAGCAGAAAAAAAAAACGGTGATCGGTGCCAGCCAAGGTGGGTAAGACGCACCCCTGCTCGCTGAGCCTCCCGCGCCGGCTCCTGCCCAGCCTCAGGACTGCCATGCCTCCTTCTTCTCTCACGTGTGATGCAGATGTCAAAAGAAAGCAGTTTTACCTCTCAGCTGCTGCTCCTGCTGCATATTATTCCCCTTAATGATATGTCAGGCACAGCTACATCCCGAGGTCCCCAGACAGCACCCGGCATGCCACTCACAGCCACGCAGGAGAGGGAGGGATGCGACGTGTCTGCAGATAGACAGACGGTTAACTACTGTAATTTACATTTAACCCCTACACCCAACAGACTACAAATAAGATAACGTAATTTAAAAATGTGTTCGCGTGGTTTAAGAAAAAGCAAATACACAAGATATATATACATATACAAATGCAAATACAAGAGCTGCCTAATTGGACAAGAAGCTGGGGTTGGGCAGATATTTTTGTCTGGTCTCATGCCATCAGAAAATATTGAACAATCCCATCACAAAAATTGAGAGGTTATTTTTTTAGTGTTCTTCATAATTATATAACAGATAGCTCTTTGGAAAACAGCCCTTATTAACGAACCATAAATAGACACCTCCCTGAGGGCATGTTAAAGCAGGTTGTACTCATTGTGAATAGGACACTGGTCAGATGGGATTCAAAAATTCTCATATAAGCTCATAAAAAAAGCTCATGAAATGCATGTTTATGATTCAGTCTTTATTACAGCAATGCTTATGAGGGATGCATTGAGATACTTGTAAACTATTAAGTAAACCTGTATTCTAGACCTGTGCAAGATGCTATTCTAGGTTCTGTGCAAGAAAATGGGTGCGCAAATTGCAGGTGACAGATGTAAATAATTTGCATTTTTTAAAGTTTTGTATTAGTCCAGGGAAGCTCTTAAGTTATTTTTGTCAAGTTTCAGGTTAATGTTATCCTTTATCAGATTTTTTTTAAAACTATGTTACCATACGATACTACAGGCACTGTATCCTTTGTAGTTTCATGGTTACAGCTTTTACGGATTCTTAGTTCTGCTCTTAGACACATACATGTTGAATTAGCTGAATAATAGGTTCCATTGTCAAAAGGCCAGTAAGCTGCCCAAGTCTCTCTGAAAGCCCTGGATTCCTGCATCAGTTCTGATTATGGTCAGTTAATATCTCTCATCCCAGACAGCTATATTAGTTTAGAAATGCTACAGATTCTCATGGCCCAGACTGTGTCTTCAGTGCCTAAAATTAGTTCTTAAACCTCTCCTTTGCTTGGCTATTAAAGACTCTGGCTAACAAGTCCCATCAAATTGTAAAAGAACTTTAGGTGCTTGGAGTATTTCAGAATGTCAGGCTGCTTTTACCTAAATACTAATTAGGTATTTCAGAGTAAATAATTGAAACTCACACCACTCTGAAAAATATGATTATCCTTATTTTGGGTTACTGAAGAATATCCAAAGCCAATAAAATTACGTCTAGCTGACAGTTTTCTCATCCATATAGCTAAAACTGACATTTGCATC
The DNA here is from genome assembly GCF_000687285.1 of Phaethon lepturus. Lineage (NCBI taxonomy): Eukaryota > Metazoa > Chordata > Aves > Phaethontiformes > Phaethontidae > Phaethon > Phaethon lepturus. The sequence goes on from NW_010523984.1 coordinate 48,311, forward strand.
TTTTCCTTAACCACTCTTCCAACCTAAATCCTTCCCACAGCAGCCTTTGTCAATCAAACCCAATCCATCAATCACACTGAAAGACCAATGTTATATGCTGTGTAGGAGTCTTGCCTGTCTGCTGGAAATGATCATATTGGGTACCATTTTGCTCTACCCTAAGCAATAGAACAAATTCTCTGCTGACAATATACATTGAGGGACTAATAAGTCATCTGAGTAAATGACAGTATCTTGAATTTAGATATGTAGTGGCCTTAGATTCCTCAGTGAAGACATTAGCATCTGTAGTGCTTCTGTGATGGACTTTATCCTGAGTCGATGTCTAGGATGGACCAGATGATGCACACCACAGATTGTCATTTCCCTCCAGTCATTATGAACACAAGAGAGACCAATTTGGCAACAGCTGTTAATAGTAGGGAAGTCTACAGCTAGATAAGATGAATCCCTCCTGTGCTTCTGAAGAATGATGTAGAGAAGCCCAGGCAGCTATCCCACAACGAATCTAAGCCTTGCAAAGAAGGAGCTCCTTTGATCTTCTGCCTTTTAATAGATAGTGATGAGTATTCAGACAAAAGAAGGCAGAAGACTCTATGTATAGCAATGTTACAAATACATGCAAGAATATGCTGGAGCACTGTAGAATGGGAGTACCATCATCAGTATGTATTTTGGATAGTGCTGCAATTTTTGTTGGAAAATATTTGTGATCATCACAGACACACTTGACTAAGTAATTTATCTCTTCCTCAATACCATCATCCTTGATCACAAAATATTTACAATGAGGACAAAAATGGATTAACACAGGAGCTTCTGCATTAAGTCATCTGGAAATACAAGTCAGGCTAAATGTTTTGTATGATCCTCTCTTAATAGCCTCAAATACCCTTTTACATGTGTAAAAAGCATGACTTAAGCCTATATATTCTGAGGAAACTCTCTGAAGAACTAAATATGTCTCTTGAATATTTGAGATTATATGTGGCTCTTGAGTTTATATCTCTGCAATAGTAAAAACTAAGACAAGTTTTATATGAAAAATTAAATTAATATGCAATTACTTGATTCCATCAGCTGGGTTTTTTTACAACAATGCAGAATTATTTCAAATCCTCAGGTCTAAATAGCTGAACCACATTTTTTATCTTGGACTCAGGCATTTTGGAAAGCATCTAATACACGCTTTTGGATGCTATAAGATCATAAATGTAACACATCCAACACTGTGGGAGCAGCCAAGTCAGGAAGTGTAAAAGAAATTTTTCGCATGAACCTTTTTATTATATTAATATAAACATTATTTTTCAGTGGCGACAACCTCTCTGTGCAACATGAGACTTTGTTTTGTTTTGTTTTGAAGGTGAAGGGAAACTTAGTCAATGAAGTAACAGCCAGTGGCAAAATGAGAACATTCCACAGATCTTGAAGTTGTCTCAAAAACTAGCGTTTACCTTGTTATGACTACAGCAGGATCTTTATTTAGTAATATGATACAACAAGTAAATATAATGCAAATATGTACATGCAAATGAAACTTTTCTTATATAATAAACTGGTTAGGTCTCGACAATATTTGTGCTGGAGGGAATGTTTGTCAATATGTTATCCATTAATGTGTATGAAGCTTACACAATTGGTTCCCAAACACGTAATATATATATTCTAAGAAGGTCTTCCTTGAAAAAATTCTTCAGATGTACAGATGTTACTTACTGGTAGTGACTGAAACAAGGGCAGTAAAAAAGAATTTCAAAGCTGAGTGTGGTTTATAGGGTTTACTTAGAATGCCTGATGTGGCTTGCTGAAATAATCAAAACTATCTGTTGAGATGGAGCTACAAAAGGCATTGTCAGTGTTGTGTAAGAGCCAATGTGGACTCAAACAGTCTTAATGAAAGACAAGAAAATATACAAAAGATTTTGAACACTCTAAAACTGGATTTTAATACTAGAAAACAATCCAAAATAATTTTGATATAGTCACATAATGAACTGAACTTTTATTTTAATTGCTGTTGGGTTATTATTGTACTGGAAAGGTCCGTTCCATATATACCACCACAGATCTGTCTATCTCAAGACTGAACAAAATTTTCTTGGCTAGGACTGTCTTACCATGATGCTCTGAAATTCAGGTTGGCTTGCTGTGTCAAATGTTTATCGAACCCATAAAAAATGCTCAGATCTTTAAGATATTTCTTTGGGTACACTTCCAGGAGTTTTCAAGCCATAAAAATTGTGCTTGTTTTTCTGCACTTCATTCAGTGTGACATTATGATTCCAGAAGTTTCTTTTCCACAACAGCAACACTCATCCCAGGACATCTAAGAGAAAACCAAGCCAACTGGTGTCGGGTTCTCCTTTCCCTTAAAGTCTTTGATGTGACTTACAGCTTATAAAGTCTGGAGACACAACATTCATCAACATCAACCAGAGAAGTTAATGTGGTCATGTAGCTGGGGGATTGCTGACTAGATCAAATATCTAGCCATGTTTCCAGGTTATCACAAAGATGCTGCACCCCATTTGTCCTAGCTTGTCCAAAACAGCAACAGGCTCCTCAAACCATGCACCCGTTTGACAATCACATCAACACAAAGATACTAAAAAATCTAAGAATTTGTATACATCTTCAGGGTCTTTCATCTCTGGTATTGACAAGTTCCCTATAACCAGTGCTTTTCCAGAAACGGCCTCAATCTGTGCTTTTATGGTCATTGTCAGGATATGCATGCAATTCATCAGCCTTGAAACAAAACTATGGACTTTTCATACAAAGTAACCTGATTTGGGCTCAACAAGATACTTCTATAAGAGCCATCTTGTGGCTGATTAAATCTACAATACCTAACACAGTCTATGCTTCTTATTTAAGCAACTGTTAACCAAAACAACTTTTATATCACTTTAAACTAGGAATTTGATCAGGAAAAGAGGAGAACATCATATAAAGTTTCACAGAATCACAGAATCATTAAGATTAGAAAAGACCTTTAAGATCATCAAGTCCAACCATCAACCCAACACCACCATGCCCACTAAACCATGTCCTGAAGTGCCACATCTACATGTTTTTTGAACACCTCCAGTGGTGGTGACTCCACTACCTCCCTGGGCAGCCTGTGCCAATGTTGACCACTCTCTTGGTGAAGAAATTTTTCCTAATATCCAATCTAAACTTCCCCTGGTGCAACTTGAGGCCATTTCCTCTCGTCCTATCCCTAGTTAGTTGAGAGAAGAGACCAACACCCACCTTGCTACAACCCCCTTTCAGGTCGTTGTAGAGAGTGATAAGGTCTCCCCTCAGCCTCCTCTTCTCTAGACTGAACACCCCCAGTTCCCTCAGCTGCTCCTCGTAAACGTTCCGTTTGTGGTTCGTCCCAATATAATAATTCTTGGGAAGAGTTTCAGAAGCAGATGCAGCAGCTGTCAGCTTCAGACCAGTTTTTTATGATTTCCTGGCATGTAATTTTTTCCAAAATGAACCTCAACATTTGGTTTGCAGCTGTTAGACAATATTTGGGTTGACTTTTGGATGTAGCTTTGTGTTAAGTCCTGCAGTGACCCATTCAACAGTAATAATCACACATGCCAAAGGTTATTCCAACATAGTTTACATGTCTAAGGCAGCTTTGAAAAAAACTTAGATGCATTTAAGATCCCTTTCTGTGTTCAGATGTTGGAAAACACAACCAAGTTCACAAACAACCGTATAGTGCTGCTGTTGGTATTGTCCATTCCATGAGGTCCGAGAGTTGTATCCTGACTTATATGTGCATTCAAATAAAAAAGTCTAACAGGCTTTTGAGGATACAGCTGATGAGGTCACTGAGGTCAGGGTAGTAGCTTTCAGTTTCCTCTGAGAAGCCCATCATAGATGACATCTAAATGCTTATGATGGTTCCACAATGTTCTTGTGGAAAGAAGGAAACATATGCATCAAGCAATCTTTTCTGCTTCTCAGTAGGTTGCCCAGTTTAGCAGAAATCTCAGTATGCATGACAAAGTTAACATCAGCCAGATGCCATTTCTCCGCAGAACAGATTTTTCATGAGATAGTTATATACCATACTACACTACACCATGTTGTCCTCTACTTTTTGCCCTTTTGAGTATGTAGTCAAAAGTTCTTTTACATTTCCTGCTCTCAATTCTGTTCCATCTTTAGCGTTCATTTTAAATTATCCTTCATTCTCCTAAGCATTAAAAATAAATGAGGAATGCAGTTTTTAATTAATTGTCTAAAAACAAGGAAGCTTTTTCAGAAAAAATGTGACATATATAAATTGATGATATCTGACAAGAATTTCTGAGTGAGTATGGCTTACTACAATCTTCAACCAAGAGAGGTTTTATCCATACAGTCACGTGAAATTTTTTGCAAGTATTAATCCATGAAATAAACATAGTGAAAGAAAAGGAAAATTGCAAAATATGTATCAGTGAAATTTAAGACTATAAAGATCACAGAAGAGAAACAGAAAGCAGTGGAATAAAAAATAAGCAGCTGGAGATCCAGAGTAGCATCAGCAGATAGAGACAAACTAATAAAGGACAAGAGCAGTAGTGACCAATAATGCAATATTAATCAAGAAAATTTCCTAATGAAGATTAAGTAAGAGCTCTCAGATCAACTTAAAATCAGTAGTGAGGTGCAAACCTTGCATGACATTTTTAGAATAGAATAGAATAGAATAGAATAGAATAGAATAGAATAGAATAGAATAGAATAGAATAGAATAGAATAGAATAGAATATTTTAATGGAAGGTACCTAAAATGATCACCTAGTCCAACTGCGTGACCACTTCAGGGCTGACCAAAAGTTAAACCATGTTACTAAGGGCATTGCCCCAGTGCCTCTTAAATGCTGACAGGCTTGGCGTATCAATCACCTCTCTAGGAAGCCTGTTCCAGTGTTTGACCACACTCTCTGTAAAGAAATGCTTTCTAATGTCAAGCCTGAACCTCCCCATATTTTGTTGGTGTTTGATATTTTTTTTAAATAAGGTCTGATACTATGCTTCATCTTTAAGGATTTCAAGTCAATATGCATAATGATGACATTGTCTATGAAAGTTTACTGATGAACAAATTCTTAAAACAGCACCGTGCAGTACAAACAGAAAACAACATGCAGATGTTTTCATCCAGGAAAACTGAGTTACTTTCTACGTGTTTCTCAACATACCAGTGAAACAGATTTAGATATCAAAATCCTTATGTTTTAAGTCCAGTTTGACACTTCCAGGCTCTCAGAAACAAGGTTCAGAGAGGCTATATTGGGACAGGTACAGAAAACTATATTCTCACATGGGAGATAATGGATGAGGCAGATTACAGAAGATATAGAGGCATACTCAACATGGGTTGATGTCCCATCAAACCCTACAGACTTGGGTTGCAGAGGATGCCTGTCATCACTGAGTGTGTTTCCTAGTTTCCCTAGGCACACTAGACTTCCTCTGAGTGAAGGATAAAGGAGGATGAAAGGGTCTATGCTAATGGAATACAAGTTTTATTTTTGATGCTTAAGACTTGATAATTTTATGCCATTCTTAATTTTTCATATCTCCTAGGTGCTGCAGACTGTGTACATGAGAGTATTCATGCATCACTTAGTAATGAGACCTAGTTGAGTTGCAGAAACTTTTTTCTCATTTTCTATATTCAGGTGGTGTGAGAGCTGCAAAATGCAAGATGATTGCTGCACAGCCAGTTCTGCCTGTGACTATATATGCATGTCCCATCAAAATCGAAGAAAATCTCTTGGTTCATAAAAACTTTGAACTCATTCTGAGCCCATTTTTCACCACTTTAACTTGAGAGTAAATCCAGTGAAATTGGCATGTCATGAAATCAAAATTCACACCCCAAAAGACCATGTCAAGCTATATTAATAATGACTCAATGGCAGATTAAACTGACCTATGTAATGAAAACAATTAAAATAGTGTAGAAAATAATGGACATAGCTTGGCTATTCAGGCTCTTTGATAATAACAAACATTTCTGAAGTGTTACCATCAAAGAAACTCTGATCATTTCATAAAAGCTAATACATCTGAGTCCCCTTTCCATAAAGGTTCAAAAGACATTTCTAAAGTCATCAGAAAGACTTTCCAAGGCATGATCAACCCCTCAGGGCTCTTTTATATATACTACACTGGACTCTACAAGTATTTCCCAGATTCTTTTAAGTTTGTAAGAGTTTTATGAACCAAAACACATTTGAGATACGGGGCTACGCTAATGTATTTATATATATAAGAAGATATATATAAATACAGTCTTATTTTTTAGAAAACCTAGAGAAGGGAATCATCCCTGATGAAGTTGCAGAGGAGTTAAAGGTGATAGAGGAGCTGTATGGATAAGGAAAAGAGGTTACAGGAAGTGTATGGAGTAGAGTTCTCGGTCCTATATGGTGCTGCTGAGCAGTGGTATGGCTATTGCGCAACTTAGAGGGAGAGGTTCACAAACACAAAGAATGGCTAGTCATCCACCAAGCTTCTTTTAATAGGACTAGAGCTCTCGTTAATCTCTCTTGAACATCAGATTGCTTTGGCTGAGTAACTGTACAAATGGAGAGCATTTCCCTGTGACAAATATTATTCAGAGCATTGAATTTTGCAGCTTAAAAACAAAAAGCATGGGGTTGTGTAACTCCATGTTATTGGTGCACAAACTTTTCACTGCTATTAAACAGGCTCATTATACCAAGCTGACTAAGCTCTTTCTGTCAAGTTAGTTGGGTGCTTCAACCCAAACCATCACACAACAGGTTGAGTGTTCATCACATGTCCGAAACATGAGAGCCCACACTTTACCCATGTCTGAGGACTTCTGGAGAAAAAAGGCATGAGGGAACAGGCTTATGCAGATGAATTTTCCTGGAAGGCTGGATCCAGTATCCTAAACAGAAGTTGACAGTTCCAGCATGCACTAAGTATTTCAAAAATGGCTTTGTGGGTACAGTTTTGTGGGTGTTCTATATGAAAAGGTTTGATATTATTTGAGATCACTGGATATAAGGATGAAATATATGAGAGAAATTATAGATGTCAAAATGCAGCATTGGCATTCTTGCCTATTCCTGATTAGTTCAGTGATAATTTCTTATCATTTTCTTTGTAAGCAGCCAACACAAAAATCAGGACAGGAACACAAATTATGCAAAGCTTTGAAGTAATGTCCTTTCATGCAAAATTTCTATGGCTACAAATACATTTTTAAAGAAGAAACTGAAGGTAATGAAGGTAGTCTAAAACCACACATCTAAAGCTAAGCTCAGCCTGCTCACCTTCCCTGCTTTGCCAGTTCCACTTTTGCAAATCCATGGCTTTAAGCAGTTGTCTGTTCCAAAACTGTGTTTTTACCTTCAAGTTTTGAGATGTCATGGCACAACAGATTAGCCTGGGAAAAGGAATAACCTTGGTATTTTTTTAATAGACTTTGTTTCTGTTTGATAAGTTCCCAGGAAGCATATGGCTGCAACTTTTGTCCTTCTTAGCTTTCCTTTCTATGAATAACTCTGCATAATCTTAGCATGCTCAAGTACAGTTGAAAGTGGGTTAGTGGTGGTGTGTAAATCCTAAAGGTATAGATGCCAGTTAAAGAATATTCAGTAGTAGCTAGCTTGGCTATTAATTAAAAGTCAATTAAGAATTCCCATAGAATCCAAACAAAACAAAAGAATAATAATTATGTTCTGAAGTTGGAGGGGAAAGCTGCAATAATTGTTTCTGCTGATAGGTCTCTCTCACATTTCAGCAAAGAGGAACGATACAAAATTAGAAAAGAAAAAAATGTACTGAACAATCTGCAAGGCAGGGGGCTATAGCTACCTGGAAAAATAAGTTCCAGGTGAGTATCTTAGCAGAATGAATAAGTAAAAAGTGTTAAAATGTTGCCTGCAATAGCTGCTTTGAAAAAGGTACGTTTACTCGTTGGGCTACCTGGTAAAATAAGTTCCAGGTGAGTATCTTAGCAGTATCTTAGCAGCATGAATAAGTAAAAAGTGTTAAAATGTTGCCTGCAATAGCTGCTTTGAAAAAGGTACGTTTACTCGTTGGGCACTATCCAACATGCAATATAGAGAAAATTTAAGTTGGTGCAACTTCAGTTACTTAAGAGGCATTTTCTTCAGTCTCAGGTTTATTTTTATCCTCACATTTTCTAATAACAAGAGCTGTTGAAAACTTTCATTTTCCATGTGACAAGTCTTTGTTCAGCCATCCTGAAAGACCCACAGAAGAATGAGACAGACAGCCATTCCAGTATCATCTCTTCAGGCTTTCTGACCTCAAGCATCAGCCTGAAGTAAAGACATCACATGAGTAGAAGAAGAAATTATGGACTGTCTCAGGGGTAGGCACTTAATTAACCTAACTGATATTTTTAATTGTTCAGGGGCTCAGAGATAATACAGCTTCTGTCACAATGCTACCCACCATGATTTCTCTTCCACTGAAGAGGAGGGGTTCCAGCCCATTTCTTGTTACTGTACTGTCTCACTTGATTCTTCACTTATAAAGACAACTGAATTATCAGCACTTTTAGTGGCTCACATGGATTTCCACACTTCAGAGGCTAGAACAACAGAGGCCCTGGGAAACTTCCTTCAGGGACAAGGGAGCAGAACAGAGCTGGTAGATCTTTAAGGACGCTTTCCACAGAGCTTAAGAGCTCTTGATCCCCAGGTGTAAGAAATCAGGAAAGGAAGGCAAGAGACTGGCATGGATGGGTGGAGACTGGCTGGTCAAACTAAAGGGCAAGAAGGAAATGCACAGGAGTGGAAGCAGGCACAGGTATCCTGGGATGAGTACAGGGATGCTGCCCAGTTGTGTAGGGATGGGGTCAGAAAGGCCAAGGCGTGGCTGGAGCTGAACTGAGCAAGGGATGCAAAGAATAAGAAGGGCATATATAGGTATGTCAGCCAGAAAAGGCAAGTCAGAGAAAGCATACCCTCCGTGATAAGCAAGACTAGCAAACTGGCAACAGCCAATGAGGAAAAGGCTGAGGTACTCGGCGACTTCTTTGCCTCAGTCTTCACTGGCAGTGTCTCTTCCCACACCTCTTGAGGGAAAGGACTGCAAGATGGGGACTGGAGGAGCAATGTCCCACCCACTGTAAGAGAAGATCAGGTTCAAGACCACCTGAGGAACATGAACATACATGTCTATGGGACCTGATGAGGTGCATCCCAGAGTCCTGAGGGAACAGTCTGATGTAGTTGACAAGCCAGTCTCCATGCC
>NW_010523984.1:57938-63223 GCF_000687285.1 Phaethon lepturus
TGTGATTCTGTGATTCTGTAATATCCTTCTCTCTAAACTGGAGAAATTTGATGTGTGGAGAGGTTTGATCTGTGGACTGTTGGGTGGATGAAGAATTGGTTGGATGGCCATATCCAGAGCGTAGTGGTCAAATGGCTCAATGTCTAGATGCAGATTGGTGATGAGTGGTGTCCCTCAGGGGGACAGTATTGTGGCCAGTACTCTTTAACATATTCACCAGTGACATAGACGCTGTGATCAAGTGCACCATCAGCAAGATTGCAGATGACACCAACCTGAGTGGTGCGGTTCAGATGCCTGAGGGACAGGATGCCATCCAGAGGGACCAGGACAAGCTCAAGGAATGGGTCCATGTGAACCTCATGAGGTTCAACAAGGCCAAGTGCAGGGTCCTGCACCTGAGTCGGGGCAACCCCCAGTATCAATACAGGCTGGGGGATGAAGGGATTGAGAGCAGCCCTGCCAAGAAGGACTTGGGGGTACTGGTGCATTGAAAACTGCACATGAGCTGGCAATGTGCGCTCCCAGACCAGAAAGCCAGCCATATCCTGGGTGCATCAAAAGAGGCATAATCAGCAATTTGAGGGAGGTGATTCTGTCCCTCTACTACACTCTGGTGAGATCCCACCTGAAGTCCTGCATCCAGCTCTGGAGCCCTCAGCACAGGAAAGACACAGACCTGTTGGAGCAGGTCCAGAGGAGGGCACAAAGATGATCAGAGGGATGGAACACCTCTCCTCTGAGGACAAGCTGAGAGAGTTGGGGTTGTTCAGCCTGAAGAAGAGAAGGCTCCAGGGAGACCTTCTTACAGCCTTCCAGTCCTTAAAGGGGGCTTGTAAGAAAGATGGGGACAGACATTTCAGCAGGGCCTGTTGCAATAGGACAAGGGGTAATGGTTTTAAACTAAAAGAGGGTAGATTCAGACTAGATATAAGGATAAAATTTTTGTCAATGAGGGTGGTGAACCACTGTCACAGGTTTCCCAGAGAGGTGGTAGATGCCCCATCCCTGGAACCATTCCAGGTCAGGTTGGACGGGGCTCTGAGCAACCTGATCTAGTTGAAGATGTCCCTGATTATTGGAGAGCGGTTGGACTAGATGACCTTAAAAGGTCTCTTCCAACCCAAAGATTCTATACTTCTATGAAGAAGACCTCATCCTTTATGCTATTTATCTTGTTTCCCTCTGCTAAAGATTTTTTAGCCTGACTCTGGAACACCTACTAATTCCAGTCCATTTCCAGTGCTGAGCATACTGAACATGGAAGTGTGTACTTGGAAATGTGAGTTTGCAACTTCCTTGTGGTTCCTTAGGTTATAGGCATGAAAATGAAAAGATCCTCTTGGTTTAAACTGCTTTTATGTTGCATTGGCTTCAAAGTTTCTTCTTTCAGATTTTAGGCTGTCTCTTTCAGTTTTTGAGGTATATATAGTTTAATATAAAGTGAGTTTTATGGACAATTTCAGCAGAAGTAAACAAGGCACTTATGAACCTGAAATTATAGTCAAAGCTCAAGAATACTGAAGAAAAGTCAAAAGGCCTCTATTCATAACATCAAGTGCCAGTTAGAGCTTCTACAACATGTACTATATTTCTGTGACTCACAGTGGAAACAAAATTAACAGATTAGACGTACAGAGTCATCACAGATATCTTGGAAGGGAACAAGTTATCAGCTAATATTTGTTCACAGACACAGATATCTCTTGGTGTAAAATGTATTTCGGTGTTAAATGTATTCTGTAAACACTTGTTAAACACATTGTTTTAGAGTTGCTTCTCTTGAAAGAAATAAAATTCTGCCATTCCCCCTCTAACTTCTTGTAGATTCAAGTCAAGTACTCTGCGTGCATCTTACTCAAGGAAAGCTTTCAGTGTAGTCAAGTTTTGCCTGTGCAAACAGTTCTGAACTGAAACCTTGATAGTGGTCCAGGAGCTTGGAAGCGACCTTGGTATAACAAAATCTGCATACAAGTAAACTTGCAGAACAGCACAGAGAACTGTACATGAACTCCATAAACTCTATAAACTCCATAAACTCCATAGACACTCCATAAACTGCAGCCAAACAGATTGATGGTTAAATTTTGCAGTCTTTGGTTATTTATGTATTATCCAGCTTATAGGACAAAGAAGCACTTGACTAATAAACACACCATTCATGACTGATAGGTACTTTGTGCAAATATATAATTCATGCCAAAATGTGCTACTGAATGAAAGAATGGCATTGATTAGAATACTTCATCTGAACCTCAAAAATACATACAGGAATCTCTCACCAAGTAAGCCAGACCATAATTGTCTACCTACTTGGTTTGTCTCTCATTTTTGTTTTTTTTTAGCTTACTTGTCCGCATATGAGAAATTAAAATTAATTCCACTGGAGTTAATTTCATAGTCACTTCATAACCACTTTAGTTTTGCTAAAGTGAAATGTTTTGTGCATGAGAACATGGGGAACATTTAGTTTAAACGCATTCAGATCTTTCAAAAGTAGATGACAGAGCTCTTAATTTTTTTCCAATCAGACCCTGTGGAGTAGGACTCAAGAAAACAGAGAAAATGGATGACAGAAAGAAACTTCTTTTATTTGTTCTTTTCCCAGGCATATGAAAGACAGAAACAGAGGACTTGAGGCTGATTGACATGTTTATTCAGACACCGGAAGCTAGAAAACAAACCAAAGATGTCATTTTAAAGTTTCAGGTCTTTTTTTGAAATCCAACTTAAAAAAAAGGAGGAAACACTGATGAAACAAAGGTAGCCTGTAGCTACTTTCCATATTCTAAAACAAGAAGCACTTGGTGACAGTTTTGTCTTTGTGAAGAACGTACCCTTTTGCATCCATGTATTGTGAACTAGGGAGTGCAAGAACCAAGATTAAAAATTGACTGAATAGAAGAACTCTACCTTCTTGACACTTTTTTCTAGCATTATGAGCAAGATTCATAGAAAGACTCACATAGAAAAAAGTGACAAATGTAGAAGTTTTAGAACACAATAGTGTTTCTGTAGCATGAAATTAACCTGAGGAACAACACCAAAATCAAGAGTTCAATAAGATTAATTTTTTTTTATAGCAGGTAGAATGAATAAAAAAAAAAATAATCCCCAAGTTGCATTAGGATAGTGTAAAATTTATGAGGAGACATAAACGTCCATGCTTCAAATATAAAATAGAAACTCTCAGGTTAGAAAAGACATTCCTCTGTGCAACGACTATCCTATTATTTTTATTATGGGCTTGTGGCTTCCTGTGAAGTATCTGGGCCTGGCCACTGGCAATGAAACAAATGTTATTTTGCTCGTATCTTGCAGCCCAAATACCTGTGAGTATTCGTGAGCCTCTTCCCAAACGTTGTTAGCACTCACTGACCTCCTGTGGCACATCCCGTAACATCTCCTCTGTGAATTTTCTATCCTCAGTTGTTTCCATGAAACCCTTGAGCACCTCAGGTTGGAGGGAATGAGGCAGATCCTATATATCAGGAAATGCTGCAGTCCGGAGTGTTGCTTTACAATACCTGTGCATGCCTGAGGCACCCACAGTAACAGGACAAAAATCTTATCAATGTTTTCAGAAATACCATGAGGCATTTCAACATTTAATAAAGTAAACATTACCATTAATATTGCTGTGGGCTGTCCTCCCCTCCTGTCTGTATTGCAGGCAGGTGTGGCTTGAGAATAAGAATCTGAAATGCAGAAAGGTCTGTAAGTTGGTTTGTTTAAGTTCTTTTTTTTCAAAGAAATAGAAGCCATTTTGCTGTTACTTCCCTCAATTCCACCACACTGCATTGCAGAAACCCTCAGACACAGAGAGGATGAGACTTGAAATTTTCCCCTGCAGACTTCAGGTGCCTGGGCTTCTGTAGTGACTTCTAGCAGTACTCCAAGGTGTAGTTTCTGCAGCCCAGTATGAACTTTGAGACTACTTTCAAGTTCCCACACCCAGCTTCATCCTTACTCCAAACTTTTGCCAGCCATCAGATATGCACTGGTTTGCCATCCTCATGTCCTTGCATGTTGATCTCCACAGAAATGAAAATCAGGCACTCATGCAGCATGCTCTCACCAGCTTGAGAAATAGAAAAACAGGTCCTCGGCATGCTGCAAGGTATACATGTACAGCTTAATTTAAACACTAGCTATATAAAAAGTGTAAGAGAGGGATGAGAAGCATGCTGCTTAGTAGGTTTCACACACTTCTGTTGATGATGGAGGACTGGTATATTCACCAGCCTTTCCCATAAAGTTTGACTCTCTTGTTTTAATTTCATCTACATTCTCATTCCAACCTCCTCCCTTGACAAGCCTGTACTAGGTTTCACTTCTGAGGCTGCCCTCCTCAGCTTGGCTCTTTGCCAGGTCAATTCCAGCTACTGCTAACTCATTTCACAGTTTCTCCAGTCCCAGTGATCCTCAACAATCTTCATATGCACCAGGCCTTGCCTGCCTGTTCTTTTCCCAGAGTATCAATTTTTTATACACTGAAAATGGCACAATCGTTTTCTCTTTACTCCCAGGTCCCTGTGCTACTACTGATTTTTTCTGCAGCAAAAACTTAGAGCTGTAGGGCTTCTTTGATAACGTGTCAGTACCCCAGTGATGCCCACCCTGATGCACCATTTTAATATCCATTGAGTAAACAGAAAGTCATCCCAATGATATGATCCACAGCTTTATCTTCACACATAAGGTTTCCATTCATTGGAGAAGTCTGAGGTTTCTTGCGCCAATGTATTCCTTTTCTTCTTTCCCGATCTGGCTTGTGTCCTTGCTCCTTTTCAGACTGAAGAATTCTTCTTTCACACCACCCAAACACAAGCTCTAAGTCACTAACTACATTTATAGCAGTAGGTAAAAGATGGATAGGAAATAATATCTTGACCTGGAACTGGGTGGCATAGAAAGAGAAAGGATTAAATTGGCAGGGATCTTTGGAGATGCAAACAGGTCCAAACCCCTGTACAAGTCAGGGCCAACTTCAAAGTAAGATTAGGCTGCTCAAGGTCTTCTTCAGACCAGTTTTGAACATTTCACAGAATCACAGAATCACAGAATCATTAAGGTTGGAAAAGACCTTCAAGATCATCAAGTCCAACCATTAATCCAGTGCCACCATGTCCCCTAAACCATGTCCCAAAGTGCCACGTCCACTTTTGAACACTTCCAGTGATGGTGATTCCACCCCCTCCCCGGGCAGCCTGTGCCAATACTTCACCACTCTGTCAGTAAAAAAATGTTTCCCAATACCTAGTCTAAACCTCCCCTGGTGCAAC
>NW_010523985.1:0-353 GCF_000687285.1 Phaethon lepturus
CAGCTCCAGGCCCCCGGCCGGGTCCAGCCCCCCGCTTTGAGGCGCTGCCTTCAGCCGCAGTGACTCATCCTGGCAGGTGCCAGTTGTCCTCCGTTGACTATAGAGGAAGACAATAATTCAGGCTTTGTTTCCCAGCCTACAGCCGTCGACATTGCAGGCAGATGACTCTTCCCACTCTGTTTTCATTGGCAAACAGCAGCCATAAATCTCTTGCTTGTTCAGGTTTTTTTCCCCTTTTCCATATCCACCAAATCCTATTTGTCTTTATTTGCTTCAGACAGAACTACAACCTTGAGTCTGCTCCAAAGGACAAAAAAAGGGGGATAAAGAGGCTGGTGCCTCCTCCACTCGCT
>NW_010523985.1:368-6508 GCF_000687285.1 Phaethon lepturus
TCGATCCAGTTTAAGTGCGCTGGCTTCATGCTTTTCATAAACATGGGATTACGCTGCTTCCAGAGAAAACCACCAAAGGGTCCCATCGTCAGGAGGTAGGAGAAGGGATGAATTTCTTCACACGTGTTCGGAGGAGAAGGATGAAGAGGGAGAGGGAGGCCGGCTTTGCGAGAGCTGGGGCTTTCCTAATTTCTGAGGCTGTAATTCTCCACTCCTCCTGGGATGGCAGACTTTGATGAGGTCTGGACACAGACTGATGGCAAACCACAAGTGAAAAAGGAGGAGGGGGGGGGGAAAGACCAAAGAGAAGAGGAAAGCAAAGAGAAGGCATAGCCTGGCCACACACGGCCTAGAGGAACACTTCTGCTGTCACCAACCAGCTGTACCTGTGATCTGAAGGTGTCTCCACTGCTGCAGCCTGGTACACATCCCAGCTCATCTCTTGGACCAGACCCTCTGTCCACACTCTCGGTCTTCAGGCCCTTGCTAAAATGTTGCCTGAGCCTGAAAACCAAAACATTCTGGCCGTGGGGAGCTGAAACATGGAGAATTTCAGTCTCTTCCCCATGGACTGGGTGGATGTGGTTGAGATGAGGACAAGCCTGGTTCATCCTACCCCAGGCACAGCGTGGACCCTTTGTACTACAGCTGTAGCCCAAAGCATGGACAGAAAAAGCACATGGTCCTTTGAGACTCAGTGGGCAGACATTGCTGAAGACAAGCAGAGGAGGTGCCACGACCACCACAGTGAGACAGATGTGGCTGAGACCTTTCTGTGCCTTAAAACCTTGTGGGTATGATAGAAAGAGAGCACAAGGCACCTCTCCTTGTTGTGGTATGGATTCAGTTCAAAATGTGGGACCTTCATGCATTGACTTCCATGTTCTCTTTGCACAATTCTTCCACGACATGTAGGCAGCACCCTCCAGGCCTGAGGAACCATTTGCTCTCATTTCCTGCCGCTGATCCAGAAGGAGGGAAGAAAAGTGACAATGGGCATGTTGAACCCTGCAGCACTGATCCTCTTGTATAACTTGTTTTGCAACCATTCAGCACTATATTTGTGACCCAATGGGGGAAGTCCTTGCTCTGCACAGAAATTCTCAGCCCCACTCGGGGTCCGGTTCTGAGATTCTGTTTTGTCCTGTGGCAACAAGTTCACACGAAGGTGCCATCATTCCAACCTGGATCACAGTCATGTTTCCTTCCTCTCTTTGTTCTTACATCTCAGTCATAGTGTCCTAAAGTTATAGTTTGAGAGGAAAAGAAATTTTCAGGACATGTTCTTCAGACTTGTTGATGGGATTCACTCAACCACAAATAAACATCTCAGCTGGATCCCATCAGCTCCTAAAGATTAAACACAAAATGACTCCTCCAGGACACCGAAGCAGGACAATACACTTTGATGTCTTGATCCTGCACCAGCTGAATGCTGCAAATGCTGCAAGGAGGGAATATGGTCCCCACCCCTGATGCTGACCATCCTTCCCTGGGGGCCATGGGAGCAGTCGGTGTGTCTGTGCCCACCGCCTTGGGCAAAAGGCGAGGTTTGGGCAACGCAACAGTCATCCAGTCCTGGCTCCTCTGACTCAGCAAAGCATCAGCAGCCACGACCAACACTTACCGGGAGTATTTTATCACCTCACAATCTGGATGATCGTGCATATGGCCTGAAACTAGTGCCAGACATCCAGCACGCGGGTAGGGGTGCGTGAGATGTCAGGCTGAGCAGATGCCCATGGAAAGAGGGACGAGCACCTGTGTACTCACAGTAAAATGGTCTGGTTGCTGAAAGCATACTGCATGGGGTGCAGCTCACCGCCAGCCCTGCAGAGCCGAGAATCAAGGGGGCAACGAAGGGACAGAGCACGGAGGAGAGCGCAGAGCCTTGGTGGGCTTTCCTAGTGCTGATCACAGTTACTGACCTCACTACTACCTCGAATTCACCCTTAAATCTTGAGCAAGTAATTCAGCGTTGAGAGGGGTCGCAGCTGGCTCCACTTGCGTTGCAGACCTGCTGCAGCTTTCTCCGCGGTGTCTGACAATTTGAGCTCCTCTGCAGCCAAGCTTTGGCACCCACTTTGGCATCAGTGCCGTGGGACACCGACCTTGCCTGGGACGGCAGGTTACTGCGGCCAGGATGGATGAACAGAGGCTTTAAGCACCAAATCTTGAGGGCACAGACACAGCTGGTTGCTAGAGGTCCTCTGGAGATGGTGCCAAGCTAGAGCTTTGCACTCGAAGGTAAAAGAACGTTTCACAGCACTGAGCCTGCTCTGCTGCAACGAGTGTTTAAAGCATTGGTTATTTGAGGAGGCTGGGACCTGAATGGGAAAAGCAGATGGGGCAAAAAAAGCTCATTTTCCTTCTGGAAGCTGGCGCACGGCAGAGACAAAGACACAGTAGTTTCACGCCCCATTGCTTGGGTGTCTCCATCCTCGCGCAGCGCAGAGGCGCAGGTCGCCACCGATCACCCCCAGGTGCATGACGTTTGGCTTGTCTGGGATGAAGACAGCCTGCAGCAACACGGACAAGGCTGGCGGCTGTCCCAGCAGGGATGGCACGGTGCTATCCCTGCGGGCGCCTGATAGAAAGCCCAGGCTATCAGTCCAGGAGCTCCAGAGCCAGCAGAGCAGCCTTTGAACTCATCCTGACTGTGCTTGCCTCTACCAGGGAGGACGTTCCAGGACCAGCAAACACCCTTCTGTGTCTGGGCGTGTTTTAAGGGGTCAGAACTTCAGCTAAGACTGAAATGAGTTGTGTCACTCAAGGCCAGAGCTATCTCCACCTCCCACTCTGAAGATTAATGGACTTTGAGGCTAGGAGGCCACCACAGTCTTCTCTACAGATCATCATGCTAGGCCAGCTCTCCCGCTCTCCATGCACCAGGCGTGTTCCCATTCTGTCAGCAGGTAATGAGCAAAACCGACCGCAGGCCCTGTCCACAGGGGTTAAACCAACAAACACGACTGCAACGCGGCTTCGCAGAGAGTTTTTATGGCAGCGCCTTGACCTGGCTCCCACCCCTCATCCCCCCCGCGCCTGCGCCAGCCCCCTCCCCTCAAACCGCTTCGTCGCAAGCCACCCTTTGGGGTGGAAACCTCACTCTTCCGCGTAAAAAAGACCGGACAGTGAATGTAGAACTATTGTTATTGAAGAGAAAAATCAGTTCAGCTCTTTTGCTAGGTTTTTTTTGAATGTGCCAGCAAGCCTGTTGGAGTTTGAGGGAGTTCAGCCCTATGCGGGGTGGCAGCTTTCCCGCGCCCCGTCTTGCTGCCCTCCAGCTCGCGGTGTCAAACGCGACGGGGCGTTGTCAGGGCCGCCCCGAAGAGCTCACACCCCTCATAACTCCAGCCTTAAATTGTACACAACATCAAGTTGGAGGCCGAGGAAATAAAGAAAAACCAGCATCACGACAGTGTTCAAGCAGTGGAACGTTTTGCAATTAACTTTGGCAGGAACCATGCGTGGGTGGGCGAAGGCTTGCGGGCAGGACCTGCCGCCTCGTCCCCAGCCACCTGCTCCTCCCCAGCGAGGATCGTCCCTCTCGTGCTGTCAACACAGTGACACGGTTGGTCCCCCTTGGGACTTCCCACTGACGTGCGAGGTGCAGAGGCTGTGGTGGGGCTGGGCAGACTGGGTTTGGACTACACCAGGTCAGAGTGCCTGCTGAAACCCCTGCATCTTCCTCAGATGAAGTCGAGGACATTCGGGTCTCCCCATCCTCTGCCTCCCTAGATCCCAGGCACCATCCCAAAACTTGACACAGTGGAGGGGTCTCCTGTGCCAAAGCAGCGAGTGCCCACCTGCACCCTTCCAGAGCAACGGAAAGGCATCTGGGGATTCAGGCAAAAGCAACCCCAATCTCACCAGCGAATCTCCCCAGCAGACCCAGAGCATCTCCGTCACACAGCCTGTCGGTGCGGAACGGCTCCAAAGAGGTGCCGGAGAATTAATCCTTGGGTCACTCTAGAGGATGGTTGGCCGGACGAGTCCTTCTCTAGGGAAGAAACAGACCCAAAGCGTCTTGCTGCTTTTTGAGCAAAGTCCAGAAATGGGAAAAGGAGCAGAGAAAAGCAGGGGAAGGGCCTTCGTTTGGTCCAAGGGGTGCTGGGGCTGAGTCCTGAGAATATCCGGATATTCACATTCCAGCCGCTCAGGCCCATCCTAACGTGCAGCTGCACAGGGATGTGCACACATGCACGGAGCAGCACGACGGGGTGGGCTCTTTCTGCCTTCCCCGATGGCGCAGGAGGGTGCGCTCTGGGGGACCCTTTTGCCCTCTCCCCTTGCCAGCCATCCACCTCCTCTCCAGCCACCCCAGCTTTCAGTGGGCATATTTTGGGTGTTCAGGTTTGTAAATGAAGCGGGCATCAACCTCTTCGCAAGTCACCCACCGGCAAAATGCTGGCGGTTGTCTCCCCAAAGCCAGGGACAGCACAAGCTTCCCGTGGCTCCTTCACCCACCCCACCAAACAGGAGCACAGCATCCGCCGCTTCACTGCCCTGTTCCTTCCAGCCGTATTTTTGCATTCCCACGCCGAAGAGGGAAGGTGCTGTGATCCTGTCAACACAATAAAACGCACCAGGAAGCAGAGGGTTTCAGCGCATTTCATTTGTAACCACAGTGCATTTTTGCATTATCGTATATAAGGCATAGACAGGTGATACATACATCTTCCAGGCATTTCCAACCCCTGAACAACAGGGAGACGCAGGGAGTACTTTACAGAGGTCCTACCTCCTGGCAGGCTTTGGTGGAGAGACATAACTGTGCTACGGAGGGCCCACGGCCAGGCGGACGGAGGGATGTGGCTGGTCAAGCAGCAATGCAGATGGGATTGAGTTGGTGGTTTTGGACACTCAGACCTGTTTTTACCCACCACAGCCCCACGGAGTCTTCTTGGCATGAAAATTGTCCCTGCAGCCTGGACGGGGAGCAGGGAGGATTGCGTGCAGGGCTGTCACCCTTTCCTCATCCTTATGCAATTGGATGCCCTAGATCCTGCTCTCCCATCACTTATGACCCATTCTGGTTCGTCGGGGAAGAGCTGCTGGTGAGTGCTGGGGAATAAAACATGGATTCTCACTGAGAGAGGCTCTGGAGAGGTAACACATGAACGTGTTTGGGTAGGGTTGCTTGTCTCTGCTGGGATAGACAGTGGTTGTTGCAATAGGGTGGGTGATGAGCATCCAGATATAAGCAGTGTTTTGCATGGGTCACTCATCTTTTGGGGGCTTTTGGCACCAAGACTTAGTTTCTGAAGTAGATGGAGGTGACAGGGCAAGAATGCCAAGATGGGAAATTTCACAGTCTCTGCAAACCAAAGCAAGGGAGTGAAACAGTGGGCCTGATTTCCCACTGCAGATAGGAGAGCAAGGCCTGCCAGCACTCAGCAAGATACTCAGACCCTCCCCAGCAAGGCTGGGTTATGGTGGAAGAGGTGCCCACCGACATCTTCATAAAATATAAAACCCAAAAGTCATTACGAAAGGTGCAAATACAAGCAACTTTTGTCCTCGGCTCATCAGATCCTCAGGGAGAAAGCATTATGGAAAATTTGACTGAAACATGGTAGTTTGATAGTAGCTAATAAACGGGGGTGTGGATGCAGATGAGGTTGGGAAAAGTCTAGGGAAAAACTGAACAAATGCAAAAATGAAGCATTTAACCGTGCTGGTAAAACGAAACACCCACCCTGGGGAGTGCAAGCCCAGAGCCAACTTCACTGCTTAAGATTTTGGGGAAAGGGATGCTGGATCAGCCAAACCTCAGCAGCAAGGTTTTTATAGCTGCATGTTCTCCACGTCAAAGACACCATCTTCACACGTGACAGTGAGCTGCCCTGTGCAATACTGGTGCTGTTACGGTACTGAATAACAAGGGATTTCATGCCCGACGTGTATCATCCCTACCCCGCAAAGCAGTTAGGCGTGTGCTTTTTTCCCTGCCTTCTGCTAAGAACAGGCTTAAGTGCCGTGCTGGAGCAGGGCAGGAGCTTACGTTAGCACAGTTTGTCCTGAGAAACTCTGATCCCCCAGGATCACTTTTCGCTGCTGCTTGCTCTCACACGTCACGCTGAGTGGCAGCAGCTCCAGGGGACAAATGAAGCTGAGGGAGACATGTCTCATCCTGC
>NW_010523985.1:6539-12789 GCF_000687285.1 Phaethon lepturus
AAGAGCTATTGATCATCAGATGGACCACAGCAAAAGCCATGCAGTGCCAGAGGGACATTGGCTTTCATGCTTGATGCCCCTGTTCTGGGAGATGGTTCCTTGCAGGATGAGTGGATGCAGGATGGAAATTTGAGAGTAATGTTGTTTTGATTAGCATCCTCTCATGACAGGAGCCAGCACTACAAAACACTAGAAATCCCTTTGGTCCACACCGCTCCCTCTGACTGCAGCAGCAAAGAGACAGACAGGCGGGAGGAGGGAATAGAAAACAGCAGAAATGTCCTAACGCTGCCATCCCAGTCCGGTCACAGCTGCCGTTTGCTCGGTGGGGGACTGACCTGCAGGATACGTCTCATAACAATCTGTTTGCAGAGCAGAAAGCTCCCCAAGGCGCAGGTCGTCGCCTCCTTCGTGCAGGGAGTTCCGCAGCTTACGCCGCAGTCTGGTTTGTACTGTCTTGCTTAGGCATGTCTGGAAGCACAGGAGAAAAAAAGACTAACACATTCGCTGAACTGTGGCTGAGGGGATTGCATAGAGCGGGAGGGGAGGAAAAGCAAAGTCCATGTGCTCCGCTCTGCTCCCAGGATGGCGCTCGGGGCAGGGCTCAGCGCAACTCCGCTTCCGCCGCCACAGCGGCGCGACTTTGGAAGGGAGGCACGTGAACGGGCAGCCCAGAGGGAAAACAAGCTCCAAAAACCATGAGCCAGACTGTGCGGTTCTTCATGAGCGCAAAATTCAACGGGAGTTTTGATTTAGCAACTGCCATCAACCCTTGCCCAGGTTTCGCGCCTCAGCCTTTTCCCTGGGTCCTGTACCTTGTGGGCTTCGCTCTCGTTGGAAACGCAAGGGATCAGCCCGGGGTTCCAGGCTGCGCAGCATATTTCATCTTAGGTAGACTTTATGTATATATAAACCAGATAATACACATTGCACGGCAAAGGAAAACTGAGGCTCGTTCAGAGCGCAAAGACAAGTGTGCTCAGAACCTGAGATCTTGGCTTGCATGTGCTGCCTACGCCAGCAGCCCACGACTCCTCCGCTGAGGTCTGCAACATCTTTGTACGCTCACAGACTACATATGAAAAGGTCCTTTTCTCTCCCACTCAAGCTTTCATTTCTCCCCCACCCAAGCTTTCCTCCCCCATTCAAGCTTTACAAATCAGAGCAGCTTAACAACAGCAACAACAACAAAAAGACGGACAAAGAAGTAAAACAAGAAATATTTCAGAATAGGTATTTTTTAACGTGCTGCTTCTGAGGTGAGTGCTATAGGTGGTATGCTGCATACTGCGTCGGGTTAAGTGTATCTTCATTTTGGCAGCAGCCTCAGGCCTGGGAGAGGCCATTCCTTCTCCGTCTCCATCTGCTGATGTGATCCAGTGCAGAGCCGCAACGTCTTTCCAAAATCCCGAGGCAGGCACTGGACCTTTCAGGCGTTTTCCAGCACAGCTTCAGTTGAAAGGTTTCACCAGTTTCATAGCAGCATAGTTCTAGAGGGTCAGAAAAACAAGGGAAAGAAAAGCTGATTTGAAGCAGATCCAGCAGGGCAGGATGTGGAAGTTAAAATGTTTTGGGGGGCACGGCGCAGAACTGCAGATGGGGCTGCATTCAGGGCAGGTCTCACAGCCAAGCTCCCAGCCCCAGCCTGCAGAGACAAGCAAGCAAAAAGTGCTTTCCCACTAGCTAGGACAGTAGGAAGCCCAAGGCACAGGAGCAAAACGGGTCTTGTCTTGCTTCAGCAGAGGCTACTGGTCACAAGCACCAAGCAGCGAACACCAGGACTCACTCCTGGACTTGGATTGCTCCTTCCACCAGTTTTTAAGACAAATTTCCACCTCTCCATGCCCTTGTAAGAATTTTGGCACCTCCCCATCAGCACCATCCCAGTGCCCACATGCCTTTCTTGCAGGTGAGGAGACACATCCAGCTCTTTGCTGAGTTGCTCCAGCCTCCCCCCCTCCTCTGGACCCCGGTGTCCCTTCCACTCCGCTCTCTCTTTGCGCTGCTCCCCACAAACCCTGAGGCTGGATTCACCACTCAAACCCCGACCTCGCATTCTTATGGCTCCTTCTCCCCACCGTCCCTCCAAAACTGGTGACCTCGACCTCTGCCCGTGGGGTCGGCTCTCCGGCGAGCTGTGCTGTGAGGTGCCCTGGAGAGCGCGGCTCTCCCTGGGCCAAAACTGCACCGGCATCACGCCAGCAACCAGCCGGGCTGAACAGCAAAAGGACAGCCCTCGAGCCCTGCCCCAGCCTGGTTTAGTTTCTTAGTACAAACCCAGCCTGCAGGTCCACGGACTCTCTCCGAAGAATCTGCCAAAGGCAATCAAGAAAGGCAAACCTACCACTGATTTTTTTTTTCTCTGCCTTGTCTGCATCCCTTAACGCCTCAGCCATCTGTTTCGGCGTCAGCATTTGGTGTGGGGCTTGTTCCCAATAGCAGACACCTCGGGCAAGACCTTCCTGTGCCTGTTTTCTGGCAGCTCTACCGTCCCTGTTACTGCACGGTGAAGTATGGGGCTGCCGTGGAAAATGAGGTGTCACGGTGTTGTAGGCTATTCTATGTGCAATTCCTTCCTTGAAAGAAGATGACAGCGCTGTGAAAAAGAATAAGCCCTGCAAATGCGGCTTATCAAGATTACAATGAAAATACAGACGAAGATGCATGCTTAGGTCATTTGGAAAGAGCTATATTTAAAGTAGCTCTGATTCAAACCCCCGCGACCGCATGCTAGCCAGTTTGGAAGTCCCTCCCAAGCATATTGAATTTAATTGGTACAGGATGTTCTATCACTCTGTCACTTTAAAAAAACAACTTTGGAAACAAAGCATAATGCTAGTTACCAGCAAGATCTTTGGAGGAACAGGGAAACAAGAAAAAAACACAAACAGAAAAAAACACAACAGAAGTAAAGTCCGACCAAAGGCATCTTGATAAATCACAACGTATAAGGCAGTTTGCCAGTTGGGGATTTCTAATAATGCCATAAATCAAGCAAGCAAAGTTAGGGCAGTTTACCAGAAGTCATTAGAAAAGCCTCCAGTGACATATAACCTTCGAATTAATTATCCATCCATTTGTCTTTCAGAGTCTATCCTCCAAAACACTCCTATTTTTTAGGATTTGACTGGTTGCATTCTGGTGGGTAGCAAGCTTTCTGTCCAGCTATGAATTCGTATTAACGAAGTGTTGAAAGCTAAGCAGGATTATCAATCAGCGCAGAAAGCGAGCTGTAATTAGAATTAATGGCAATGGAAGCAACGCTGGGCTTGCGGAACACAAACAGAGCTTTAAAAGGTAGTAAACATTTTCACAGTGCTGCAACGCAGCGCTGACTCCGGCTGGAAGTCGTGTTGCATTTTTCTATGGTGGTAGCCACTAAAATCTTTATGATAATCACTGTTTCAGGGAGATAACTTCACCGCAGTGTTCCCTACGCGTTATGGGTGCAGAAGCCAAGGCTGGACTTTTACTGCCTTTCCTTCTGACCTTGTGTCTAGCCCAAGACGTTCACTCGACCATTCCCAGAGCAGAAGGCAGAGCTCTTCTCAGCTGTGGCAACGGTGGATGAAAAGTCCATCAAAGTCACCGGACCTTTCCAAAAAGCCCCGCAGCTTGCCATAAATGAGCATTGCTGGACGGGATTACGGGGTGGAACTAGAGCATATCTAGTAGAAAGACATTCGATCTCGATACATGGATGACTCCAGCAACGATGAATTTACCACAGCCTTTGGCAAATTGTTCTAATGGTTAATTACCCTTCATCTCAAAAATTAGCATCCTATTTCCAGTGGAGTAGTTTCTCTAACTTCAACATCCAGCTACTGGATCTCATTATACTTTCGTCTGCTGTTTAAGGAGTCGTCTGATGTCAAGTTAAATCTAAGGACCGTCTAAGGAAATCATATAGGAAATATCCAGGGAATGCTGCTCCCAGAGTCCTCGCTTGTACAGACCATAATGACAACCACTCTGCAAAGAAAGCTAAGGCAAACCAGAGAGTAACCTGACACTAAGACTGGGTGGAAGAGCCCAAGTAAAAAAATGAAGAACCTCAGAATATCAGATTTTCAACTTTTTTTCCCATTTTCGTAAAACTAGACAACTTTTTTTATAGAAATTTGCAATACCATGCAGTTTTCCACCCAAAACCAAAAGGCTTTCTAGTTGGAAATGGCCTCTCACCCACTAAAACGAGTTGCTCTGTAAAGAGTTGCACTAATGATGACTGATTTCTTATGGACTTGTGCCTAAACTTCCCATGCTGCAGTACTCCCAGCTCCCCACAGGTCCTGACGAACCTCCTCTTCATCCCAAAGCACTTCCAGACCCTTCCCCACTTCTGCCTGTTTCCCCCAGATCCCACCAGGACAGCCACAGCACGTTCCTGGCTGGAAAACAACTGCTGGCTGCACAAAGCTCTCCTGGGAAGGAGACTTTGAAGAGGACCCGAGAGAAGGCATGGGAACGTCTTTATTCCAGCCCATTCCGTTACACATACTTTGTGTCCTGAGGATGGAGGAAGCACGAAGGCACCACATCTTCAAAAGTTTTTGATCTCCTGAAGTAGCTCTAAAGACATGTATGTTTTGCAGAATATTTTGTTTCTCGCCTCAGTGGGAAAAACTGGGGTGTAAAGCATCTCTTGATGGGTGTTCTGAACAAGACCAAGACATCGCCTTCTTCATTTTGACTAAAAATCCTGAGCTTTTGGGAAACACTGTTTTTTTGGGTACTACTGTTGGGAACCACAGACAGCCCTTCGCCGTTCCGGGTGGAAGCACACAGCTTTCAAACGAGATATTTGCTCTTACTCTCAAGCTACTCTGACCACAAAGGCGGGACTGTGGTTGGAAGTTTTCAGCACTACATGGGCAATAGGAATAAATCGGGGAAAAAAATCTCATTTTTATAACCGAAAGCCAAGGGAAATACCCTGGGTTCGTTTTCAGGTGAGATTTCTGTCTATCTGGGGTGGAGGATGACCTATGCCGGGTTAGCTTAGCTCAAGGGACCGTTAGTTTCCCAGGGCATGGTGTGGATATATATTTCTCAGGTAAAGGATATCCTCCTTCGGTGTCTGAGGCAGAACCCAAATGAGACAAGAGCTGGAGCCAGAGCTCAGCATTCTCTGGCAGCAGCTGGTGCACGGCTCACAACGCTCCCAGGTGGAGAGGCTGTACGCAGGCAGGACATCCAACCTGCAGGCAGGACATCCAACCTGCAGGCAGGGGCATTCGGGCTACAGGCAGGTCCCAAGGCTCCTGCTGAGCCAAGGACCAGCTGCTGGAAAGCAATGACTGGAAGGACCCCGGAGGTCCCAGTGGAGGTCCCAACAAGCAGAAAGCCGTGGATGAGCTCTTCATGCACGGCCATAGCAAAAAGGGCAGCAGAAGCAGGAAAATAGTAACTCCACCTCTGTGTGCACCCCTTAGCATCCCTGCATCCCTGTTCCTTACCCTCTGCCTGCTCAGACTGATGGTCCACGTGCCCTAACGGGATTCCCTTGAGGTTCCCTCCTATCCCCCGCCCCTTTGCCCAGGATGAGAGGGGCAGAACACACACAGAACCCTCCACCTGCAGCGTCAGACCTCAGAACTGCACGTATAGTGGCAAGATTATGTACACAGCACTAAACGCAGCAAGGTCCTTATTTTAAACGGGACCTGGTGGTGTCCCTGGCATGCAACTCAGAACTGAAGTGAGGAGGGACTGGTTTTCCATGCATTTAATCAGGGATGTAGTGGTGAGCCCTGCCAAAGGTCAGGATGCCAGGGGCATCCTTCATAGCAAACCATCACCAGTGCGATCGCCAAATTTAGTGCCTGATGAAACAGGAAAAGAACTAAATTTCCAAGTAGATACAGAACCAGTGACCTCAAAAATATAGGGGAAGCTGGCCAAATACATAAAAACAGAAAAATTCCATGAAACATGGCCTTACTTTTTTGAAATATGACTAAAAATTGACCTGACCAAAATGAAATTAAATACAACAACATTTAGCTAGGAAACAGGGAAAAGTCCCAAGTAATAATGAGTGTAAATCAATATTTATAGTTTGCAAATTTTTTCTCCTCTCAACGTTGTTTTCATATGATACCACTGGAATGAATGCAAAGCCACTTGCATCTTCAGGGAAACACTGAGTTCTTCTTGGTCGAAAAAGCTTGGTTTCTGCTGCTTGACATAAAGGGGAGTCTGCAGGAACGGCTCGAGTACAGGGCAGGGAGGAGGCGATGCAGCA
>NW_010523985.1:12820-17299 GCF_000687285.1 Phaethon lepturus
GGAATCTGCACTTGCACAATTATTTCCTCCTTTATACTACTTAGCACCTCTGGAATTGTTTCTCCAGCAGGAGAAGTATCCCAGCTCTTCCCATGGATACGAGGATAGAGTCACGGGGAGAGCCATGATCTAATCCCATCCCCTTTTCTCTCGACGGGAACAACCGAGCATGCACGACCTCAAATCATCTGAAAGCGATTACGGTGGCGAGGAGAAATTCCACACCTCGCTTTTCGGTTGCACATTGCAAGCACACAGAGCCATCTGCAAAAGGCAGCCACGTTCTCTCACACGAAGTTATAAATTACCCCAATGAGTTCTTTTCTTACCAAAAAAAAAAAAAAATCATATACAAGAAGCAGAATTTGTTAAGTGCTGGAAAGAGAGAGGCGGGTCATTTTTCTTATCAGTCTGGAAGGAGGGGAAATGGCATCCAAGAGCCGGCATGAATTATTGCAGTGCTGTAGAAACAGAGGAGGATTCAAAACCCCAGCCCAAGCCAAATTGGAAGGCCAGGGCTCCCTTGTTTATTTATTTTGTTTTGCCGGAGGAACTGACAGAAAGACAAGAAAAAGCCACTTTCTTGATTAATGAGGTGAAAACCCTCCCCCTCGTTTCAGACCTTACATTGGTATCAAGTGCTCCAAGCCTCGATAACAGGAGATGGGGCTGCCCGAACGCCTGTGAACTCCCCTGCATCTTTAAACAATTACGGACCGAGGCATGTTTTTGCCCCAGCAAAACGGCTGCATCGCTAATGGGGCTGTGTCTTTGTCAGGGGCTTTCCCACCAGCCCTGCAACAGCTCCGGCATCAGCTGCTTGAACCTCTTTGAAAACAATCAATTAACTCAACTCCAGCGTCATTAGACACGCAGCGAAACAAGCGGTGAGCACCTTGCAGTGAGGCTGCGGCAGAGACCAGAATCGCAGACTCTTTCTGGCCCATCGTGATCCACCAGGTTGCTCCCCAGGAACCAGCACGGGCTTGTCCAGCCACGGTGCGCTGGGACCGTCTCTGTCACCACAGAGGCTGGTCAGCCACAGAGACCTGGGGGAACACCTAAGGCCTTGGTCAGCCCCCCATCCTCTTCTGCACCCATCGTACCGGGAAGGCGTAGATGAAGATCCCCAGGAAGAGCAGCAAAATGAAGAGCACGATGGCCAGGATAACCACCCACTTGTACCGCCGCCACAGGATGTACTTCAGGGTCTTGTACGGGGAGGTGAACCACAGGAAGGAGGTCTCCGGGCGCCTGGAGCAATACAAAGCTGAGGTCACTTCTGAGTTTCACAGTAGCTTCACCTTCCTGAATCCCCAACCCCATGAGCACGCCCTGATGTAACAAGCTGGGTGTTCACCCTACAAACCCACATCCCTCTGGGTAGACCATGTCAAATGCCCTCCTTGGCGGTCCAGACCAGCCTCCCAGCCATCCTGGGTTGTCTCAGCTCATACAGCCTGGGCTTCAACAGCTCAGAAATGGAGTCTACACAGGAGCAAGCCTGTTGCAGACAGCAGACTTCAAACTGGGAACTCAGATTTTCAATTTGCTCCATGAGAATTCTGTGCCCCTGTGGTTATTTTTCCATTTGAGATGCTCTTACTTGGGGTCCTCCAGCTTAGGGTTCATATTTGGCTCATCCCGACCCATGCCAGCTGGCCGTTCTTCATGCTCTTGTTCTGCCACAATTTCCAAAGTCATTTCCAGTTTGCCCTGTGTGGGTTAAACAAAAATAAACATAAACAAAACAAAACAAAAAAAAAAAAGGAGAGAAATTAATGGATGATGCAAAATACTAATTGGGGAAAGAAAAAGTACTTTGAGCATAACCCAACCACTACCAACAAGGACCATGAAGAACCCAGTAAGAGTGGATTTCATACAGATCCTTCACCTGCCCACTACAATGTTCTCAGCAGGTACTCCGGAACATCTCAAATGTTACTGACACCCAAGTCGTGGCAACCGACACGGGGTCTTTTGTTGAATTACTTCATTCTCTGCCTGTACAACTTTACCTGTATTGAACGACTGCCAAAGACTTGAACAAAGCCCAGACACTTACATTTAAATATATCAGTCTGACAGCTGAAACCTTTCCCTTGTACTTGTCACAACATAATATAATTAAGAATAGACATGACACAGAGTCAAATTAGGTGTCATGTTCCAAAAATGACAGCAAAAATCACACAGAAGAAATAATTTCTTCTGAGCCATTTGCATGGTGCTGAACAAATCCTAGAAAATATCCCACTGACAAAAGCTGGTCCAGTTTGTAAAATTTGCAGCCCGAGACTGTGTTTCTTGCCCTGACCATGGCCTCCTGCAAGTGCTTGGCCCAGCCACCTCCCTCCTCAATGTTTTGAGTGAGTCCCCCAAGAGAACACTTTACCGCCAGGATCTTCTTTTGGTCCTGCTCAGCAACACAGGGCCACCATCCCTTGACAGTTTTCTGCTCAAAGAGTGACACAAAGCGACTTGAAGACAGGGTCTCATCTACTAGCTCTAAGGAGCACTTCTCAGCAGTCTTGGCAGGTTTGGGCATCTTGTTGAGATCCATTTGAATGGAGCCTGCAAGGAGGAATGTTACTGGGAAGACATCTCGGTGTAACATCCTTAAAATGTGGAACGTTCCCCTGAAGAAATATTCACTGCGGCACCCTCCTGACCTCAGGAAGCTTGGAAAGACACCCACACAGCAAGAGGGAGAGCAGGCTCAAGTACGGACCTATTTCCAAACATAGTGCCAGTTTTAGCCAGTGGCTCTTCCTAGGAACTGAGTTCTTGGCATCACCATTGTGCTTAGGAAGACCGGAGCCATGAAGTCCTAGAAGATGCTACACCACCTCACAGGCTGCCCAGGGAGGTGGTGGAGTCACCATCACTGGAAGTATTCAAAATCATGTAGACGTGGCACTTCAGGACATGGTTTAGTGGGCATGGTGGTGTTGGGTTGATGGTTGGACTTGATGATCCTAAATGTCTTTTCCAACCTTAACGATTCTGTGATTCTCTGAAAATATTTGCTGACTTATACAGCTATACAGTTGGATGATTTGCACTGAATTCAACCAGGCAGGCTGAGATTTTTAATGAAGACTAAGGGATTTAGGTGAAACTCAGCTGGTTTCACTCAACACCCAGAGTGTCACTCTGACACTCTTCCCACTACAATGTTCTCAGGAGATACTCCAGAACATCTCAAATTGACACCCAGACTGTCCAGAGCACAGTCAATATAAGAGCATTGGGCAGGATGCTTTCAGATGTCCAAACAGGCTTTTATTGACCCACCCAGGTAACTAACCTCAGCAGACTAAATATTGAAGGATATCCCACAAAATCAATAGCTTGCTTCTCAGAGTGATCTAGTAATTAGCACATTTATCTAGCCCTTAGGAAATCTGAGCTCAGCTCTCCAATTGTTAGTTGAAAGTGCCTGCATTTAATTTACGTTGCTACATCAAATTAGCTTTATGGTTGGGAACGACCAAGAACACACACAGGGTCTGGTCCTGTGGCTCAGTTGAGGGACAGCAGCTTTTTACGCTGCTGTGGACGACTCACATTCAATTTTCTGCTTGTATTTGTAGCTTTTCTGTGCCACAGATTCTTGCAGCCAGTGACAATAACAGCACAGATCAGATTTGTTGTGAAACACTTTTGAGGTCCATTGAGGAAAAGTGCTTTACGGAAGGCAAAGACCACTTTCATTTGTTGGAATTTGCAAAGAATTAATGTTGGCAGTCAAGAGCTTCTGATGTGCAGAGCCAGAACCGGAGAACACACCTTGGAGAACTTATGACTGTAATCAGCCTATGTAATTAATCAAAGACGGGTTTTAAAGGATCGTGATTACATACTTAGTGTAGTTTCTATGTTTGAAATTTTTTCAGTGGCAAAAAGAAAGGTATAATAAGATCCAACCAAAAAACCCGTAATGCTGGTGCCTCCAGCTTCTGCACAGGTAATGTACTGCATGGGTCTGCTATCCCTCCTATTAGAGGTTTTTGTTTTATTTTTTTCTTGGCCTAAATCTACATTTCTGAGGATGATTAACAAGGCTAGCACTGAAAAAGGCAAGTGTTCGATAGAGCTGTGTTCATGTCTAAACAACCCCAGCAAGGCAAAGCAGGTCAGTGAACCTGCCTGGTGGTCTCAGCTCAAATACATGGTTAGCCCTGGTGAACACATTTCAGCACAGACTCAGCTAAGTCAAGGAGAATTGGGGCCTTCCTGGAAGGTGGTGACTCTGTTGGATTTGATGATGGTCTCAACATTATGTCAGCCCGGACACAGGATGCTGCAGTCTGAGGCTGGAAATCTGCCTAATACAAACCACTTATCATCAGTCCTGAACTTATGCTGACACTGAATCCTGTTCAGTGGCTTAAACTGGTCTTGTTACACTTGCGTCACATCCTGAAAGGATTCAGTAACTTCTTCCTTCCTGTCTGCATCAGCAGGGATGGA
>NW_010523985.1:17330-22804 GCF_000687285.1 Phaethon lepturus
ATGGAGCAAAAAAAACTCTCATGACTTACCCAAATAGTCATCAAAAGAGAACTTGTCATTGTCCCAGATCTGGAAGATAAGCTGCGGTGGAATCTTGTTTGTTGTCTTGTCCAAGCTCCAGAAGTGTTCCTAAAATCACAGCAGAAAAAAAACCAGGTCAAAATAAAGGGCTTATTAGTAGAACTGGGCAGAGCCTGGCCACTCTCATCTCACAGCAGTGGAAGTCCTGTAACACAATGCTCTTTGTGTGTCCTGCTCCAGTTCTGCGGGGCCAGAGCCATATAGGAGGACCCTACTGGCTCTGGACAGTTCTTGGACAAGGATGCTCAGTGGAAAACCCAAGATGCTTCTGGAAGTTGGATTGATATCAATTTGTGCCTTAATTTAGTGACAACATTTTAGCAAACAGGCACCATGAGCTTGCAGATCGGATCTTTTGGAGTGACAGCACCATATTTGCATGATTTAGCCTGAGGGCGACTCTCCAAGGTGAAGGGAGCAACGAGTGTTGAGTGCCAGTGCTGCCAAACTTCACCTTCCTCTTAATTAATTGAAATATATAGGAATGACACTTAAATTGGCACTTACTGTAGGCAATTCAAATACATCCCCTTCCCTTCTGCTCACCTCTCCCCCCGGCTCTGCCAGCAGCCAGAGCCTGCACAAGTCTGGAGCCACCCCTGCTCTGATCTGCTGTCTGGTCTGTTGTAAGTAGTTTGCGTGCAGTTGGCCAGCTTGCGACCTGCAAACACCTCTACCACCTGTAGGTAACCTGTGGCTCCCAAGTTCTCTTACTAAAAATGAATATGTAAAGAAAGAGACTGGTGCTTTCACAGCAGCTCACTGTGTGGTGGGTTCCTCAATTCTCAAATGATGATGTTCATCCTTTCTGCATGTCTCCCAGGTTTTCATTCTCAGGACAGGTGAATGCTAGAGTTGGACATGGTATCCCAGCAAATCTGCTCCTAGTGTTACACTGGGCTGCTGCCAAGGTGCGTACATGCTTGTTATATATATTACACATCTAAGTTCAAGAAAGGAGACATTCAGAGGACCAGCAAGCCACGATGACTAATGTACAACGAATCGAGCTGTGACACCTGATTTCAGTCTTTGTAACGTGAGATCTGACACCATATGCCTCTCTCATTTCTCTTAGGTGGGCAATTTTTTGTCTACTCCCTGCCACTGATGCTGTGACAACCTGGGGAAAGGTTTTGCAGCAGTCCCAGAAGCCTATTTGCAAAGAACCGGAATGAAAATTACACCGTGAGCATCCCCTGGGATTATCACCTTTTACCAAGTCCTTGAGCAGTGCAGGAGCTACCACCCACCAGTTCTGCAACCCAACAGTAATAACGGGTAGCCACCGCCTGGGAGACAGCAGCCGTGTGGGAGCTCAGCAGCAGGACGAGGCAGGGCTTTCTGCTTTCTGGAGAGGAGGTGATCTACAAAACGCTCACCATTGAGAAGATTGCAACTGCGGTGGCCCGGTTAACTGCAGTAGATAGGTCAACAGCAAGGCAGATGGTCTGCCTTCTGGATAGTCAGACCAACACTCCCCAAAAAGCCAGTGGTGGGGGGAACATTAAAATTAGACTTCTCTGACAAGCAGGGTTTGAATCCCGTTGCTGTGACAATGTGCCTGCGGTCACATCATTATAATATATGGTGGATACGTGCCCATGCCACAAAATTTGCTATTTATGTGGTTACAACTGGTAATATTTCCCCACAGGGCTCTAACACCACTTTTGGGATGCCACAAGGTGCCTGAAAGTTAGGACTAAGAAGTGTTAGGACAGACAGAGAGAGGCAGAGACGCACAAAAAGCCAAGGTCTTGTTATTCCTGGCTCCAGCCAACACTTGCAAAGAGGAGGCAGAGTCACGACTGGTGTCTACTGACAGCACAGGCTCAGAGGTGCGTCGTGCGGGCAATGCCTCCTGCCGCACTCTTGCGACATGGCAGTATCATAAATGGAACCGATTTCATTAAAACCAGGAAACTTCAGCATTATTCATGACACATACGTAGCACCATAAATTCACTGCGGCGGCTACAAGAGTCTGATTCATTATGTCGTGCAATACTAAAAAAAAGGTGGAAAAAAAAAAAGAATGTGTCACACTCCATAAGAACATAAATATTCAAGCAGGGAGACTGCGGGCACTTAAATCCCATTGAAACTGGTTTCACTTTAAGAGATCACCCTGGACGGTTATATTTCAATTTAGTTCCATTCCCCGCCTTGCTTTGGAAAAACACACCAGCATTTTTGCAATGGAGCATTTTATTTATGCATTTTAAATATTTTATAATCTAGAAAAATAAAATAAAGTCAATGGAAACTTCCATCTCTTCCCCTCTGCTCATTGCAATGTATTAAAATGTATGTTTATCCAAGGGGGGGAGGCACGTTTTCCCAGATAATAAGTCATTTTAAATTAAATCTGCAAAAAAGAGAAAGAGCTTATGGTGATTCTTCCCTTTCCCATAAATCGGTAGGGTCCTGCGCTGCAGAAGCGTTGTTAGTCAAGCCCCCAGGAACCATGTACCCATGCCTAAAGAAGAAGGTGGCCAGATGACCTCACCGTGGGTGGGAAAGGTTCATCTGGGGTCTGCGAGATGGAGGCAGACCCATTTCCCAGGGCATGCACCACAGCAAGACACCACGGGCGCCTTCTGACTGCCCCTTGCTGGGGGAATTCAGGCAGCCCCATCTATGCTCAGCCTGAGAGAGGACGAAACATGTCCTACAGGTGCCCCGTCCTCCCCAGTGGTAACTAATGTCCCTGGCTCAGAGGCTGATTTCACCACATCTGCGTTCGTCAGACATGTCCACGCTCCGTCAGCATCACTACGCTGCTGCCTGGGTTGAGGCATCTCTCCAAGCACACGTTGGACCTTTCTCATCATCCTGCCCACCTGGAGTCGAACAGGAGCAAAACCTAGCACCTGAGCAGCCCCCCTGAAAGGGAGGTGGTGGTGGCGGCGGCAGCTCTGCTCTCTGGCCAAGGCACTGCCTGCGGGAAGTCCCAGCGCCATGGGGAGACCGCAGGAACCCGGCGGAGGAGCAGGCTGTCGTGAGACCCAGATCACTGCCCCAGCCTCTGAGCTGCGCAGCAATCCCCCTCTCCTTGGTGGGCTCCTTCCCCGTCTGCTGGCTGAGCTCTCCCAGGACAGGAGGAGAGCACCGTGAACCCAGCGCGGAGCCGGCGGGTGCCGCAGTGCCTTGCGGTCATCTCCCACGTGACAAAAGACAACTGGCTGAGCGTCCCCCGGGACGGGCCATGCAACTGCTGGCAAACGTACGGGACTTTGGGCTCCCACCTTCCCTCCTCCCCATTGCAATGCCCATGCCTGAAGCGAACGAAACCCATACCCTGGCCGAGCGGACGCTCGCTGCTTCCCCCCGCACCACCTCTACCCCCAGGAGCAACGCCCTGCCTCGCCGGGACCCCCTGCCTGGTGAAGGATGGCCCAGACAGGATCCGACCCTTCCCGGGTGGCAATGCGGAGGTCGTACAACGCTCGCACGAGCTGTACAGCTTTGGCCTTTCTGGTGGAAAAACCCTGTAAATGTGGTTTGGCTGGTGGCGAAGCTTTCCTCCTCGGAGCCCCGCGAAGCTGGGGACACGGCAGAGCAGAGCTCTCAGGGCAGGCTGGGAAGGAGGAATTTGATGCTGAGCTAAGTTTACGGGTCCGTTTCAAGGCAGTGTGAAATTTGCCTCCATGATTAAATCTAGCTACGAAAGTGCACGATTAAAAACAACCCAAGGCAAGAAATTTATTTCCTAGCCTTTTGCAAGACATGGGAAGGAAGAGGGCTTGAATTATTGTTTGGGGGGTTGTTTTGCGGGGGGGCAGGGGAGAGGGGAGGCTGGTGAATATTTTACGGTCGTGAATAATGCAGCAGGGGAGGCAGGAAAAAAAATAAGCTCATGTCACTAGGAAAGTGTTGACAGGGCTGCATTTCTTCTGGGTTGCTTATGCGCTGTGGAAGACAAAGTAAGGAGCAACCCCACTTTTTCAGGGAGGCAGGGAGGCCCCAGCGTGTTCGCACCCAAGCAAGCCTGTCCCGTTTCAGCATGTGCACGTGGGAGAGCATCAGGTCCCTCATCCCGCAGCAACCCGGCCACACAGGAGACTCCCTCAGAGGTCAACCATGAAGAGCCTCTTCTCCTCCAGGAGCCAGGACAGGCTGTCCTGCAGGGCCATCCTCCAAGGTGTTGAGACCCTGCGTCTCTGAACCTCATCCCATCGGGGCGTTTCGTCTAGCTGTAGTAAGCAGACGGCTGAGAGCGCTCATTATCGCACCTTTACTGGACTAACTCGCCCCGTTGCTCTCCCTGCTGTTGCCAACTCTGACAATTGCACGGCCGGTCTCATGGCACTTGGTTGCTGACCCTCCCCGGATCAGGACGGCAGCTGAGCAAAACCCCGAGCGTACAGCATCTGCTGCACGTTCGGGCACAGCATTGCCAATACCTGGAGGAAGACTCCAGGCATCACCACACCATAAATGCGAAGTGATCATAATATTTGCCTTGGGACACATACTCTCATTTCGGTCCCTGGAATCGCTGGCTGCAATGCCGTTTTCTCAGCCTCCCATGCCTGCAGAGTTCATCAGGCTTTTCCCGGGACATGGGAAAGCTGCCCTTCAGGGAGCTCCAAGCCTTGGGGTCCCAGTCCTGGCCAGTTTGTGACCAGCACTGTTGGACCTTCAGCTGTCAACACAGCCACGCTTTGCTCATCCCTCAACATACATCCATTGGAAAGCAAAATCCACAGCAGTAGCTCCTGTCTGAATACCACAGGGGCTGCCGGTGCATCCCAGGTGACAGCTGCTGCCCCTGCCCTGTTATACAGAAGACCGTTGTGCCGTAGTATCTGCCTGTTGCAGTCCCATTAAAATACATAATATACGATCGCCTTCTCTAACTCTGCCTTCCTCTGAAAAAATAGGTACTTGGAGCCCGTTCAAAATGTTGCATTTTGGCTACATGTGGAAGGAAAAGGAACATTTTGTGTTTTGCTTTGCTTTCTGATGTCACCAAGAAAAACAGGGAAGGACATGATAAGGGACAGGAAACAGGAGAGGAAAAAGTCCAAAATTAAAATGCAATAACCTTTTTTTTTTAGCTTTCCGACATCAAAGAAAAATGAAAATTTCAATGTAATTAAATATTAACTCTTTTTAACAAAAATCAGTGCTCGATACTCAAAATTTCAAACTAAAACCGACCAGAGCACAGGGAGTTCTTGGTACACCCTGGAGATTCGGCAACAACCGTAACAGAACAAGAGGGTGACACAGAGACCCAGTTGCAGAAACCTCACACGTCTGGCTATTTATTTTTTTTTTAATTAATTGCCCCTCCAGGGCAAACTCCCGTCCTGTCTGACAACCACACCGAGCCCAGGCTGCCCGCGAGCTCTCAGCTGATTTGGAGCATCGCGCCGCGAGCC
>NW_010523986.1:0-14351 GCF_000687285.1 Phaethon lepturus
TGGTCTTTTTTTTTTTCTTTTAACCTTGAGATGCCACCTGCGCCTGAGCAGCGAGCCAGGCGCGCCGCCCGGTTTGCCTGGAGCATCTCCTGGTTTCCTACTGCCGTTCCTTTACTTCGGTAACGGCGCAAGGAGGAGGGGCGGACCGGGCGCTACTCCAGCAGGACGGGGTAGCCTCTAGAAGGACTCCCCGGTAAAACCCCAGCCTCAGCCTCCGGCGCTCAGGGACTGCCGGGTCCCTGCCTTGGTCCCCAGGTGGGATTTCCCCTCGTCTGAGTTACCAGTACCGGCAGCCCGCACAGGCGGCAGTTGATGAACGGCTGGTGCCAGCGTTCAGTCCTGGAGCGAGGCGTTGTCGTTTACATCCCCCGAGCTTCGTGTCTCGTCCCGCTGAGCTGCTTTACGCTCTCTTGCAGGACCCGCTCACTGGCACGAACACTTCCCCATCGCCAATGGAGAGCGCCAGTCGCCTATTGCCATTAGCAGCAAGTCCAGCAGGTACGACTCCTCCCTGAAGCCTCTCAGCTTCAGTTATGATGCCGGCACGGCTAGAAACATAGTCAACAACGGGCACTCCTTCAACGTGGAATTTGACGATTCTTCTGACAAGTCAGGTGAGACCTCATCTTCGTGCACTGGGGCGGGGGCAGGAGAAACTCCTACAAACATGTCTACTGAGGCCGTAAGGTTTTTTAAATACAACAAAATACCAAAGTGTTTTGGTTTCAGTAAGGTCAGGATTCAGCCCCCCACACGGCTCCTTTAGACGAGAAGGATACGGAGCTCCTGTTAGCAGAAAACTAAGCTGGGCAGTTTTGAGCTGCCCTTCTCTAAACTCCAAAGAAGTGAGTTGCTTTACATGTACTTAATTCAGAAGGGCTTGGGTAAAGCTCAGCTGTGGAGAGGAAAGAAAAAGATAATCGTTTGACAAGAACAATTTTAGGCATAGATCATCGTAAACTACCAACAAAATGGTTAAAAGAAGAGGCAAAATACATCATAGGAAGAAATTGGCCTTAAAATAACAAAGGCTTACAGTTAACAACTCGAAGTAGAAATAGTTTGGAAATAGTTCTGTTGGTTATCAAAATATTATTTCATATTTCTGAAGCCAATATGCTCCCAGGTTAGCACAGAAACAGAGGAATGATTAGAAAATACCTTTGTTCTTCTGCAATTTAAACAAGCATTATCCCTGACATTTCTTGACGCTGGGCTTTCCAGATAAGGGTAATATATCTGACATATTCCTACATGGTTTGCTAGCAGGCAGTCATTCCACAGCGTCTTACTGTTCATCATAATGTATGGTGAAATTAAGCACTGAATCCTGCAAACCTTTTAGTAATCCTTACCAAAAGGAATGGCCACATTGATGGACAGGCAGACTCCAGGCCGCAGTTGCAACAAGGGTTTTGTAGGTTGTCTTTAATTGTACCTTTTCAGATGGCTGAATTTGCAGAAATCATCACCCAGCTACAATGAATGTGCCTCAATTTTTAATTTAGACAGCAAAAACAATCCTGCTGTAAGTCACTGCCTTCTCTAGACAGTGCCTGATTTAACTTGCTTGAGCAAGTGCCCTATTTTTCCTAAGTGTTTTGTTGCCAATGTCATTTAGGGAATGGTGCTGAAAGCAAATGATCCATGCCTATTAAAAATGTGGAGTTTTTGCAGGTAATGTAATATAAAAGTATAACAGACATTCAGCATTGCACTAAGAATTTGACTTTGTATTTTAATTGTTGTCTTTATACTGAACGATATTAAATAGTCAGCTATAAGTGTTCACAGTCATATAAGTACACATAGGTCCATGTATAATTTACATAAAGCAGCCACACTAACATTTATAGGGTTATTAAAAAAAAAAGGGAAAAGGTATTCTGACTTTAGTGTTTATTTTTCTGAAGCACTGAGAAGCTGAAGGAGCTGAGTGCATGTTCATTTTAAGAGTGTAATGAGGAATAAGGTAAATGATTCAGAGTACCAAAAAAGGGATTATGGTTTCACCAGATACATGTGAGTCTGCTCTCACTGTCATCCTGCTCTCACTGAGCCCTAAGGAAACAGGTTCAGGTCCTCACAGGATGACAAAACTATTATGTATTCACTTAGTCTGTGCATAAGCTTGGAAAGACTGTGAAAATTAGGTTGTATTTGGTAACTTGGGAGGAAAAAATGGCAGGAACATACAATAATCTAAAGAAATGTCTGTAGGAAGAATGCCTTTTTATGAAAAAAGTCAGAACCAGAACATCTGTGACAGGGATCCTCTGACAGATACAGAGTGACACAGCTTTCAGAGTGGGAGGATAGGGGATGCAAGTAGAAATATTCTCAGTAGCTCTATTAGTGAATCAGAAACTGGTTATTCTTTAGGAAAAAAAGCATTAAACAGATCTCAATGAGGCCAGGTAAGCGTGGATGCTTCAGTATCACACTTCCTACTGAAAATTACAGTGCATAGAATCTACCTGGCAGCACAATTAATGGCTTCATTTGTATGCAGTTAACTAGGTAACCTACTTTCCTTACACAGAATAGAGCCGTCTGACTTGACTGTGCTTGATTCGCTCCCGTTTCTGAGTTTGAGACTAACTATAATGTGCGTATCAGATTCTCGGTTAGACATCATGCAACAGTCACAAGGAGAAACTGTGTGAAATTATGTGATGTGCTGGTGTGTTTTACAGAAGACAATGGAACAAAATCCTGTAAATACTTCCCACAGGCTATAGCGCGTGCTCCTATGAGCTGTCCCATATGGAGTAATGGATTATCTGTGGCAGTAGGCACAAAATAAAGTAATAAGATCATTGTGTGCAATTACTCATGTCTGGAAGATTATTCACAAAGAAATAGATCCATTCATTTAGAATCTTCAGGCTCATAACTAATGACACTGAAGTAAATTGAACAGCAGTTCTAGGTATTAATGTCCATTTGATTCCTGCTCTTCAGGGAGTTCTCGCAATAAAAAAATACAGGTAGTAATAGTATAATAAAAATAGGTAAGAAAGCTAAAATACATGTTTGGATAATACTCTTGAAAGTAGTTGTTATTTACTTCTTTGATTCAGAAAATATGTATTGTGAATGTTGTTGATCACAACTAGATATCAGAATATTCAAAATATTGTTTTTAAATATTTTCCCCTCAAATAGAAAGCTCCTTCACCCGAATGTATATCTGTTACATTATGTGTGTGCATACAAGAATATGTAGTATAAAGCTTCTGCCCATATCAGTGAAAAATTAAAAATCTAAAAGAAAAAATAGGATTTTTTAAAATCATATTCCATATGATTCCAACATATCTATGTTCTTAAGTATAGTAGGGATGTAAAATAAAA
The DNA here is from genome assembly GCF_000687285.1 of Phaethon lepturus. Taxonomy (NCBI): domain Eukaryota; kingdom Metazoa; phylum Chordata; class Aves; order Phaethontiformes; family Phaethontidae; genus Phaethon; species Phaethon lepturus. Next base: position 3,358 of record NW_010523986.1, read on the forward strand.
GTTTAACTTTTTAAACAAAGTTAATTATGTGCAATTTATGTGACTAGTGTATCTTCACAGAAAAAAATGCTCTCTTCTGTGGTCTTAGAAGATCTCTTTACTAATAGATGGAGCTTTATAGACATAACTCTTGATTCAGGTTGTAATTATGCCTATGACCTATACAGTTTTCTCTTACAATGATGTTTCAACAGAGAAATGATGTTAAAAGCTTTGTGACAGCTTTAGAACCTGTTTTCCTTGTTAATTTTATTAGATATGGTTAGATATTACTCTTCATAAGCAATTACCCCCAAATCTTCTATTTCAGTTCTTGTAGTACAGCCTTTGAATTTCTTGGGCTATGTGACAGCTGTTCTATTCCAGAATACATTTCTAAAGGCTCAGTCAATTCCCAAAGTGAATCCCCTTCTTATTTCACAGTTGCTAGAAACAGTTTACGGAAAAAATACACAAATCAGCATTGCCATGTTTATGAACACTTTTTTGTTTGCTGAAATTCCGTGATTTTCTCTTAGAAAAAAGAATGCCTTCTGTCTTGTTTGCTTGCAGTCTTTTGGAATGTTTTCTTGGACTTGCATGTAGCAAGTGAACAGTGAACTTCCTCTTCCTTAGTTTCTCTTCTACTTCAGTTCTTGCGGTTGCTTTCTTAATTCTCATGTCCAATGTCTTTTAATAATGGTGAAAGTTCTAGTATTTGTAGACATTAGTCTTTAAAAATTTCCGTAACTTTAAATAAAAGCAAAAATTCATTATGATAAAAGTGTCACTAGGAATAAAACTACAAATTGAGGTTCATCCACTCTTGTATCTGGGGTCCTGACCTTCCATATATCAGTGAAGCAAATGGTGCTGATAACCTTTAAATTATAATAATGCACCTTGTTTTAGGAACTTTATAGCAAAGGAGTGCCTCATTGAGGGTACTTATTTTATCATATTAAACACTTTATGTTATAATCTGCTGTGAGGACAAGTGTATCGTTTACCTAACTTTAAAAGATGGAAGTAAACAGCGACTTCTCAGAGCTGTAAAGCCACAGGAAGTGACTTGCTCAAGAAAACCTCAAGAACCCAAAAGAAGATTTTGTAACATACTTACCATGTGTTCTCTGTGTATGTTACCAGGAAAACTTTTCAGAATTCACCTAAAAGCTGAAATTCAAATGGGAAATTCTCACACCAGTAGGCACTGTATCAGTATTTTCTGATCATGTGTATGGTGAGCTTATAAAAGGAAGAAGTCAATCAGCAATTAATTTATTCCATAACAAGAATGTTAAAATACCATATTTTAGCTGTAGTATCTGACAGAAGCGAATTGCAACTATGGTGTAAGGCTCTAGAGACATTACTAAAAGTATTGGTAATTTCTGCTGGTGGATGGGTCTCTTAATTACTTCCCTTTCCTTCATTGTTGCTGAGCTAGAGGTAATACTGAAATCCAAGATAGAGTCCCAAGTAAATCTGATACTTTTGCAGATATTCAATCGTAGTAGAACTTTAAAATTGTGAGGAGACCGGGGGAAATGAAAATACTGTATTGACCTTGGAACTAACACCCCTTGGGAGACTTTCAATCATTGTAATCAAACACGTTGCCCAATTCTTCCTATAATTGTAAATATTAATGAGGAAGCTTCAACTGTCTTGAATTATGAGTTGCTGTAAACAAACCAAATTATTTTGTTATATTTGTTGTTCAACACCCAGTGCATTAGCACTGCTTCGTTGGCAGTGAGTTACTCTGAAAGTTATGCCACTGTTGCTCTTTTCCTACACTTCTGCCTCAGCAGGTAAACTGAGGAAGAAACACCCAGATCTGCTGTCCTTAAAGCACAGCTTTTAATCCAAGTCACTGCCACTGGGCTATTTTTAGGCTTCCCAGCTCCGAAGATGTAACATTAGCTATGCTAGAATATTGCATGTTATCAGTATACAGTGGTGGGTTGAAGGTCCACGATACAGTATACCCTGAGCCGTGTGCTGACCCTTCTGAATCATAAACCAGGGAACTGATTGCTTACAGTATTCGGAGACCTGCCCGTGTGTGGCAAGTACTTTTGTGCACTGCTTGACTAAAAAGTCAGAGACCCCAGAAGGTGTGTGATTAAGTCATTCCTCTAGTGAACCGGGATCGCCAGAAGCTGCAAAGCCTACGTAAGCCGGTGACTTGAGAATAGGTCTAGTCCTTCCAGGAACTGGAGAGGAAGATGAGACGGCTTGAGATCAGTCCTGCATGTTTCAGGCCTTCATTTCTTTGCAGAGCCTGAAAGTGCCCTTCTTCGCTTACGTCAAGGTTTGGTGATTTTTCTGTTTGTTTTTTTTTTTTTTAACATGCAACTTCTGAGCAGAAATTTGACATGGATTGCATGTTTTAAGAATCATGACACTTCCTTCCCTTCTTCCAAATTCTTCCTCTGGAGGAGCTTTTAGTGGAAAACCAGGAGAAACTGGTCGGTTGTTATCAGCTAGAGCCACTGAGACAAGTTTATTTTTAAGATGTAATGAAGCCGTGTGCCAGATGTCACCATGACTACTCCTCCCAGCCGATATATTTGTTCATTTACTTATAGACGTGGGGGACTGCTGTGTACTTAGACGCAATGCTCACACCTTAAGTTTGTTCATTCTTCATTAGATCTCAACGTGGTATGAGCACCATGTCCAATACACAATTTTCAGTACTATGAGTCGTCACTGAGATTAGTATTATGGCTATTACCATCAGGAATGAAACCAATTGTTACTTTTAAGAGAATTTTAATGCTTCCAACTCAGTTCTTACACACTCACTGTCGGCTCGTATGGTGTGAAACATCAGGATTGAAGACTGATCGGGGACCCAGTACAGCACCTTACGACTCTCAGAGAATCTGCGTTTAAGAGACTACATGAGAAATAAACTCCACTGGTCACAGGGAGTGGGAGGAAAGTTAGGAACCTAAATGACTTCGTATCCTTAAGCAGGTCGGAGTCACTCTGGCTGCTACGCAGGCTGGATGAAATAGTTCAGCTGAGGTGAATCAGAATCACTGACCCGCTGCCGATACACACGTCTGCAGACCTGCTGCGTTTTGGCAGATGTTTCACTCTGGTCTATCTCTGTGAAACATCCTTGTTGCCTTATCAGGCTAACCCTCTAGCAAGGTCAGAGTATTTTTTTTTTTTTCTTATGAGATACCAATTACGTAGTTTTTCTCTTGGTGAAACGCATTACAGATGTTTTCTGCAATTATGATCCCTATAGTCGGATGTCTGCGTGCTGTCTTGCTTTCTTGCTTGTCGTGATACAGCGTCCTAGGAGGAATGTCTGAAAGAGATAACATAAAGAAAGAAACATCTCACAAATTGTGACGCTCTGTATCCCACGTTTCACAGGAGTGACAGCTCACCCTAACTGAACTCTTCAGTCTGTCAGATGGGGAAGCCCATCCTTGCATAAGAGCACAAGGCTAATCCCTGAGCATCCTTGTAAGAGCCTTTTTTGTGCCATTAATAGTGTATGGTGCTCAAGATTTTTTTTCCTCAAGTAATGCTTCATTTACTCTGTCTCCTTAAGGCCCGTTTTCTATCATACAGATGACTGTGTATACACAAAAGCTTACAAAACAGTAACATTAATGTATATACTATGCATATATTTACATACACACGTACCTACAAAGTCATATACATGTGCACATCTACTGTAGGCTGACAGAAAATCATGGCCTGCTTTATGCCAAAGCAATGTGTGTGCAAGAGGGCTGTCCGCAAAGGTAGATGCTTGAAATCTGGTGCTGCTAGTTTTTTGTCTGGTGGAATCTCAATTAGAACTAAATTTCCTAAGTTTGGAGCTCCAGATATCTGTTGTGCTGTAGTGGATCCATTATTTCACCTACTGGAAGGAGCTTTGCTGTCAGTGATTTCCATTTGAAGAATATTTTCTCATTCTGCATTTTCTCAGAGTAACAAACTTTGGAGTAGTATTTTTCTTACCACACTAATTTGTATGACAGGAAGGAATTCATTCTAACTCATAAAGCGATCTTGGTAGTTCAGCTATTTCGATTGTTTCTTTGACAGGTTTATTGCCGTGATGAGATTTATTAGTCTCTTGCTCTGTATAGAGAGAACATACCATAGGAGGTAACTAAATAACAGTAATTCCATAGTATTCCTGCAAAAATTCACAGATGCGGATGCTGCCACTTCCTGAAAAAAAGGCATGAAGTGGCCCATAGTATTTTTTACAAAGCTGCCCTGTTCTATGTGGGAAAGGTAACTACCCAGTGACTTGCCTTTACACAGAATGGTAAAGTGGTGTGGCCTCAGCGAACAGCTGCCCCAGATGCAGCAAAATGCCCTTTGATTTCTGTGTGTTTCCAAATATCCTAAGGAAGTGTAATGGAGACAAACCAAGTTCACCTTCTTTATCCAAGAAGTCCCACAGACATAAATGAAACAGTTCATGTGGTTATTTGACTTTCCAAATTAGCACTGCTAATGCTGATGTTCACCTAATTTAGAAAATGTTATGAGATCATTTAATAGCAGTGCAATATAATTACTGGATGTTACTAACGTATAACTTCTCCAGTAAAGAGTAGAACATTGAGAACAGTTAACATTTCTTAATCCAAGCAAATTTGTCTCACTGTAACATTTCAAATAACTGTCAAATAGAAAAAAAAAATTGCATTTTCAAGCTGTCGCCTGTTGGGCTGTTACACATCTATGGAGACCAGGTTACTGACACTGATTGCGTTGAGTAGGATGAACCTGTAAGAAAAGAATGTGTTTTCCAGGTTGGCTGGTGGTGTCTTCCCTTTGCAACTGAAGCTGTGCTGTATAACAAAAGGGAGCACAGCTTTCCAGGGTGGTGTGTGCTAATACTAATTTCAAAAGGAAGGTTAAAAAAAAAGTTTCAAAAAAAGAAGGGAGCTAATGATGAAATACTCAAATATGGATCAGAATTTCCCCATCCCTCAAAAAAAGGGGATGGAAAGGTTGGACTTTTATTGTCAATGTGGCCTGAATTGATACTCATGTTACATGGGACAGAGAAGTTTTAGGTATGAATGTTGCTCTGATTCTCGATGAACTTTTACTTTGCAAAAGCAGGTGGTGTTTATTCATGCTTAAAAAAAACTTGTGCTGGAAAAAATGAGGCTCTGACATTTCTACTTTGCCTTTTGAGTTTAATTTTAAATTTTACTTGTTTGGAAAGTCTGAGAAGTATTAAAAAATAACTGCTTAATGTAGGCTAGAATAAGAAGGGCTGTTCTGTAATTAAGCCTGCTGAATTTGTATTCATTTACACTAATCTAATTATTACTTTCTTTGAATGCTCTGCTGTGAGTCAAAATAAACTAGTGCTGGATTTGAGAACCACAGAATGAGAAAAGTAAGCAAAAACTGCAAAGAAATTTTTCTGCATCTTTTGAGTTTTACGAGACTATAGCAAACTGTGTAGAGAAATAATACTGCAAATGGATTTAAGAAGATTGCATGGTTCTGCTTTTCAGCATGCTTTCCATTGATTAATAATGGCAGATTAACCTGTGCTGCGCTAGTGCTTTCTGAGGTTGAGGAATGATGGAACCTCAGTCCATTTGTACCTGCAACGAGCAAGTCCATTAGCCAAAGGAACTGAAACGGAAACATTGCAACTCCCATGGCATCATTTTTAAATAAAACATGATATTGTGTGGATTAAATGATTTTGCATCTGTGAAGACATAGCAACCAATTACTTCATTTTCAAAAGGAACTAATGCACATTCACAGTCGCCATTCTGAAAAAAAAATTCTGGTTTTTAGTCCTGTGCTTGAAACTGTTACGCTTCTTGGCAACTAGCATATGCAGAAACATAAAGGTAGAATAAGATATATTCCTATTGCATTACTTTCAGTAGCCATTCTTCTTTGTATCGCATAGCTCGGCAATAGGTAGGGCAAGTCTTGGTCTGCTGGCTGTTCAGTGTTGGCTACGGTATCGGAAATTACAAAAACTACAGTAGAACATATATTCACATTTTCCAAATAGAAATACATGTTGGGAGACTTCTAAATATATTTACCAAAGCAGGAGCCCCAGGCAAATGCTAAATTTGTCCACTGAAACCAAATTTTGCATGTGTAAGGCACACCAGTGGAAAATAATGTGTTTTATATAAATCTTGTATTTAATTTCCATGTATTCCAGTATTTTAGTCAAATGCTTCTCACCCCATTGCCAAGTATCCATGGCTGTTGTTCTCTGTGCTTACATATGATCAGAATTATTCAAACCTGAACAGGCAGTGACCTTTTCCTATCTGCATTTGATGTATATTTTCACACATGCACGAATTGTGATAATGTCGAGACTCATTGCGGACTGAGAGGAAAGCATCTTTACTCCACGGAACCATTTTGTTTGTGGCACCTACACAGAGCACACTTACCTGTAATATCTAATGTCAACGCTCTTCTGTCACTTTATTGTACGTATATATACGTATGCGTATATATAGAGGGAAATTGATCTCTAAGATATATAACACTTCAAATTAGATTTAAAAATATTTTTTATTTTTAAATATTAACATCTTAAATATTTAATCGTGAATTGAGATGCTTAGCAAAAAAACCCCAACCAAACCACAAACCAGTGTGAAACCTTGCTCTAATAACTTATATAAATTGCTCTATTTAACAGAACTATTTGTTATTGTTCTGTGCTTTATGCTGCACTGGAGGAGACATTGTCTGTGCCTTGAGCATTTTGCAGTAATAGGGCTTGATCCTGCAGATCATAATGGTGATTGGTCACAGTTTAAGTACAAGGTTAAAAACTAACAAGCAGAATGAGGGAGCTCAGGGGAACTCGTATAATTGAAAGTGTGGCTGGGCACTCCACTTAGAGCAGTCACATCGCAGCAGTAATGTCAGGTAGTGGAGAGCATAACTAAACACCTCATTTCCAATCTATATTTTTAAAAAAAAATCTACCTCTGCCGACATTGCCATTCTCACCACCATTTTTAAAAACTCATTCTGAGGAGTAAAGGATGAGAGGGACAAGAGATTTGAATTCACATCTCTGCAATGACTTGCACTGTGCCTAGTGCTTCATCTTGCTGCAACCCATGGCTAACAGGTGTTTAGGTTTAATTTGGAACCAAAAGCATTTTACTCAATCCAATCCACCACGGGATTTGCAGGATTAAGGCCTAAATAGATAAAGTGTCTAAAATGAAGGGACTAAGTACCTGAGTAAGTGAAAGATGATTTGCTCTTCAAGTGTACTTTCACAGCATAACTCTACATGGGCCTCTTACAAAGGCCATTCTTGGCCTTTTTTTATTTATTTGGTGACAGAAAAGTTATATCCTTAGCTCTCCCCTTGTCACCTGTAATATTAACATGCCTGTCAAATTGCTGATGAGACACCCACTGCAAAGTCACTTATGGTTTTACAGGTTTATTACTGATTTTGGCATATTGCAGCAGTGTACCGTTGAGGATGATCTGGAGTAGCATGGCAGCATGCAGAGCAATGAACTGTAATTCACTTGGAAGACTCGAGATGGATGTTCCGGTGTGAAGTGAGACTCGATAGCAAAGGTTATTGGAGATGCTAATGGAGGCTTTTTGCTTTGCAGTGCTGCAAGGAGGAGCGCTGGATGGAGTCTACAGGCTGGCACAGTTTCACATTCACTGGGGATCCTGTGAGGGCCAAGGGTCTGAGCACACTGTGGATGGTATGAAGTACGATGCAGAGGTAGGATATGCTTTACCTTCTCCAGTCTTTTGTGTGTAATGATTTTTTTTTTTTTTAATTAATTTTCCACCATGGTAGCAGCTTCTCTATAAATCTTCATAAGGCAAGAGATTGTGGGGGTTACCAATAGAAGATACAGGTATAATGCCATCCCAGGACCTAATCCCTGCAATAGTGGAGATTAGAATTGGAGGATTCTTGTAATATTTTTTTTTCACCTACTTCACATCAAAGAGACTACAGAAGCAGAAAAAAACCACATTAATTATCCATGTTTTTTTCTCCTGCTTTCTTGATGACTCATGAAAATTATGAAGAAATAGAGTCGTAGCACCTCTGTACATGCTGTACACCCCTTTTCCTGACTTCAATTTTTAACATCAGAGACATTTAGATAAACAACAGAATAATTTGGGGCCAGACCCTTTCATCTTTCAGTAACAAAGCAAAGGGAGCTGTAAAGAGGGCAGGTAGCAAAGTGAGACCTTGCAGGCACTATTTGTAGTATCCTTAAGACTCCAGATGTCCCGTGGATCACTTAAGACTCTGTATTACAATCCCATTACAGAAATGGAGTGACTTTAGTGCCTCACATCCCACCTTTTCTTGTCCCTTATTTAGAAATTTGCCTCCGGATGCTGTGACAGACTTTAACCCATTCATAAATGCACATTGACTGAACAAACCTGTGATTTGCATTGACGGATAAAAGAAATGACCCCACAAATTCATTGGCGCTGCTGCTTTTTCCATGAGATAAAGTAGCTTTTGTCTTATCCAGGAAACTTGCCATTGCCTTACATCTGTTCACAGTACCATAATTACTTGCTCAACTCATTTGCAGGTGAGATCTGTAGTTAATGGCTCTTCTTCCTGACACTGGACAATCATGTCTTCTAGTGTTGGTAAGAACTCCAGGATACATAGCATTAAAATACTATATCAAAATTCTGCAGGCTGCATGCAGGAAAAACTCATGTTGAAGGTAACAGGAGTTTCACCAGATTAAAAGCAGAATGATACAACCACAGTTTGCATTTAAAGCTCATCTGGGAATAAGAGTGAGAAGCAAAATTAAATGCAAGAGAGAAATCTCTTTGCATAAATGAAACTTGAAAGTAGATGAATGATTCAACAAATTCTTAACTGTACACAAAAGTTTTTAAATCTCATCAGTAAAACACCATCTGCTCTTAATACTTAATAAATTATTTCCCTGCATCTTCATTTGCAAAATATTGTGGATGGAATAGCATCTTCATAGCGCTCCTTGTTTTCTTGCTCCTAGCTCCATATTGTTCACTGGAATGTAAAATATGGTAAATTTGCTGAAGCTGTGAAGCATCCTGATGGTTTAGCTGTGGTAGGCATCTTCATGAAGGTTAGTTAAACTTTTTCTTTTGTATTATTTGGATGAGTCCAGTATGCTCATTGTGTTGCAGGGGGACCTAAGAGCCTAAAACATAGAATAAAGCAGCATTATGTTATACTGCATAAACTCATAGCAAATTAGATGGTACTCCAAATTCTTGGCTTTCCCAAGATAAAAATCATACACCAGCAATGGAGTATGTTGCCATTACTGTGGTGGCCCTATAGCAGCATACATCACAACGGTGACACTACCATAACTCTTACTAGTGAAAGGTGATGTACGTAACTGACAAAGTTATGTGTGTATGAATCTGCAGTAGGACCAGCCTAAATGACAACCGTTTTCCTTTTCCTGTCATTGCTAAATGTCCAGAGCATTTTGTCTTAGTTGAATTGTCTTCATAGTTAGTTGGAGAAGGTGATTGTGCCCCAGCAGTGTGCACTCTGTCCCGCACTCATGGTATTTTATTAGGAGGGTGACTTCTATGAAAAAAAGAACAGCTCAAGTCCAAAAATAAATCCACACACAGTAAATGAAAATAACTTTATTCTGTCCAGTGTCCTTGGCTGACCCATTTGTGCCGACTGTCAACTGGCAAGATTTTACGGAGACAGTTCCAGTCGCTTTTGCTGTAATACTGCTGTTACGTAATGAAATGGTGCTGGGAAAATGTATTATAAAATGTTTCCTTGAGAGCTGTAACAGAAAACTAAAGGTATCATGAGAATGCATGGCTGTTTTCTTATGGTTTGTATTACAGGTAGGAAATGCCAGGCCTGAAATACAGAAAGTTGTGGATGCTCTGAACTCCATTCAAACCAAGGTAATATTTGTTGTCTGTGTTGAATGACACCAATAATAACTGTGCTGTGTTGTCTTCTTCAGAAAGTGGATTTTTTTACTTCTTCCCAATCTGCTGCATGTATGAAAGTAAAACAAACCTTCCTGCCATCTGCACTGATGCTCCTGTAATCCTAAATGCAAAAGAGATTCAAATTAAGTTGTGGTAGAGGGCAGGGAATACTACAAACGATGATAATTTTGTATCTCTGACTACATTTCTCTGTTATTTATCTGCATTTAAACCTGTAGGGTAGGATTGGTCTTCCTAATCTAAACTACTCTTCTAGGTGCCCTTTCTAGTCAGTGGTGACAGATGCAAAAGGCAATTCCCCTCATCTCTGCATCTGTGGGATAAATTTCCTTCCTCCAAGAGGGCATGCATCTTTTGGCTATTTCTAGAGAGAGTCCAGATAAGAATGTTGATCAGGAAATACAGCTCTTGGGAGAAAAAGCCTTCCTGTATTTTACATACTGTGTGAAGCGTGTGTGTGATCTTAATGAACTGAGTAATGAGAAACTAAAAGGACTTACTGGGTAATTAGGTACCTTCATAGTGGGTAAAGGCCTGTGCCAATGAGAAATGTGGACAGGAAAGGTAAAGAATGAGACTACGCTCTCCTTTGTCATCAGGCTCCCTTTGAGGTAAATGAATGTTGCCATTTACTGCAACGGAATCTCCCAACAGATCTCCCAGGTTCTATATTTCCAGTACAATCAGTGTACATGGCGTCTGAAATCTCATTGTTCCTTTAAAGCAGGGCCAAATCATATCTCTAGGAGCAAAGAACATGAATTCAACGTTTGAAATGAGAAACGATGTCTTGAAAGTCTTATAAGAAATCTGTTGCTGAAAGTCTTTAATCCCAAAAGTACTATGGGAGGCACTCAACACTTCATGCCAAACACCACTTCTGCCTTTCTCCAAACATGGAACTCCCCGTAGGAGATTTTACTACTGCACGCCCAGCATGTGTGTGTGGTCTCTCCCCTGATGTTAGCCCAACCTACTGTCTTTATTGTAGGGAA